>NW_006159654.1:238418-246987 GCF_000334495.1 Tupaia belangeri chinensis | reverse complement strand
AAACCTCTCAAAAAAAAAAAAAAAGTATTCTCCATTTAAGAAAGTCAGTGTTGGGGCCAGCAGGTGGTGTAAAGGTTAAGGCGCTGGACTCCCACATAGCCAAGGTTCGAGTCCCCGATTGGGTGGCTTATGACTCAGACCAGTTACATGTGCATACATGCCCAAAATCTCAGGAGGATAATGGAGGAGAAGGGATTGTGATACGGCCATCCCCTTGGAGAGAGGTGATTTCTCACTTTACTTCTCACTGTCTCTTTCTGGCAAGTGCACAAGCCCTATGGCAAAACCCTTGAAAAAAGGAAAAGAAGAAAAGAAACGGGAAGAGGAGAGGAGAGGAGAGGAGAGGAGAGGAGAGGAGAGGAGAGGAGCAAAATGAAAAGAAAGCTAATATCTTGAAAATAAAAATGTTTTCAGAACTGTTTCTGTCTTCTCTCCATATTTAGACCTGGCTGACCTCTTAAGGCATGACCAGTGGCTATCACTTTTATTGGCAAGAAGAACAGCCAGATCAGAAAACTACATCAGGGACCAACAGTTAGTGTAATGGCTATGTCACTGGGTTCCCATGTAGTCAACCGCGGTTCAAGTCACAGACCTGGTGACTTAAAACACACCAGGTGCATGTGCGTACTTGCCCAAGATCCCAAGAGGAGAATGGAGGAGAAGGGATTGCGGTGTGGCCATCCCCCCTGGGGGGTGATTTTTCACTTTCTGTCTCTCTGTCTCTCTCTGTCTATATGGCGAGCACATGTGCTCTATAGCAAAAAACCTCTCAAAAAAAATCAGAAAATGCATATAATCCAAATTCAATGAGAAAGAATATATACATTAGCTGACCTAGATATTAAAATATGATATGTTTGCTGTTGATAAAAAATCATTATTCATTTTCTATTTATAATTTTGACATTCAATTTTGTAATGAAAGTTTAAAAAAATTAAAGAATTGTCACAAAGTAGATGTATATATTTGATTTGTTTTGCTTGAAGAAAATTTCTTAAATAACTTAAGTAGTTGCAAGTTTCAGTTCTAGTAGTGATTTCAAATAAAACTTTTCCAGTGAGCTATATTTGAAAAATACTGAAAAACGTAACCTGCTGTTTACTGCAATTCTCTTTCCAGCTGTGATAAATAAAATTTCTTTGACCACAGATTGTTGCTTTCATTGTGTAGTTAGATCACATATCTAGTAGAAAGTATCACCTCTGTTTTCAAATCCTAAAGTCACAAATTTTGCAAGCATTTTACATGCTTAAATTAGTTCTAGGTGGGTAGCGGTAACTCTAATAACAGCAGTTAGATTTTGAAACCAAGCAAGGGGCTCTGGGTTACTAAAACCAGAAATGAAAATAAAGCATTGTTGCAAGGCCAAAATATCTTCTTTCACACTCAGAGATCCCTCAAACTTTGCCATGCATGCACAAATGTTTCCTGAATATTAGGTCTGCTTCTGAATTACACAGTGTTTCCTACTGACAAGATGATTCTTTGATTCAAAAAACTCTTTCAATTTATCTACAGTGTCATCTGAATTATTTAAGGCCTTCATTTAAAGTATCAAGAACAAATAGAACAAAAGAAAACCCTCAAGATTTTCCCAATATTTTATTTCTCTACATTGACCATTAATGTAAAAATATATTCTAAAGCTCTTTCAAGTCTAGAAAGAAATTATAAAAGCATCCAAATCATAAAAGCATTTTAACAAACATGTTTGTTATGTGAATTATATTGTTTAAATATGTATTACATTAGTCTTTGCCTATGAGAACATACTAATAGAGATAAATACAAATACTATTGATTACTTGCTTTGAAAATGTAATGAATTAGTGATTCCTATTAAGGGGCAAACTATAGATTGATAAAACTCTTTAAATTTATTGCTAAGGGAAAGCTATTGAATAGACTTTATTAATGATCACGTGACAGTCATTTTTATTCTTGTTATATTATACAGTAATCCCACTACCAGGTATGTCTACTAAGGAAAAGATATAAGTATGTCATAAAGATCCTTACACCCCAATGTTTGCTGTGGTAGTATTCATAACAGCCAAGATATGGAACCAACTTCAGTGTCCATCAGTAGATTAATGGACAAAGGAAATATGGTGTATATATATATATGTATGTATGCATGTATATATGTATATATGCACATATATGTATATATTTATAAATCAAATACTGTTCAATCATTAAAAGAATGAACTCCTGTGATTTGAGCTTAAATGTACAAACTTGGAGAACATTATGTTAAGAGAAATAAACCAGACACAGAAATAGAAATATGTATTTTCCCTTATATGTGGAAAATGTTTTAAAATGACCTCATAGAGTTAGAAGGATAAAGAATGACTGCTAGGGGATAGGAAGGACGGGGTGTGGGATGGAGGAATGTTGATTAACCAAAACAGAATTGGAGACAGATAGGAGAAACAATTTCTACAATTTCTAGTGTTACAAAATACTGTGGGGAGAATATAGATGAGAACAACTTGCTGGGGATCTCAAAATAGCAAAAAGGGAGGATTCTTAATGTTCCCAACACAAGTAAGGAAGAATGGTTGAGAAACAGGTATGCTAATTCCCCTGATTTAAATCATTGCACATTGTATTCTTGTACTGAGATAGCATATTGTATCCACACAAATATGTGCAATGTTATATGTTGATAAAATCTTATAAAAAACAAAGACTCCTCTTGTTTTGTACCTGTTTCATGACTCACCTGCCATACACATGCATATAAGTAATAAAATAACCAATTAGGAGTTTCTGCAGTATAGAATATTTTGATTGAGATACTGTATTATAAAGGTGCTAAAGATAACTTATGTTGAGAATTTCTTGAAATTTGGCCTAATTCACTATATTTTTCTTCCAACGGAACAAATTCTCATGAAACAAGCAAATAGAAATGTGCAAATATACAAATCATTAAAACCTATCTCAGCAGCCAGCAGGTGGCATGGTGGTTAAGGCACTGGATACTCCCACATGGCCAACCACGGTTTGAGTCCCAGATCTGGTAGCTTGCTTTTTCCCTTTCCCTCTCTTTTGTGTGTCTCTCCTTGGTCAAATTAAAATAAATAAATGAATAAATAAAATTTTTGAAAACCTGCCTCATATCATGTTGGTTAAAGTAAAACTCTATCTCTTAGAACACTTGCTTCACATTCTCCTCCTCCAGATTGAGTACCAGCCCTCTACCTGGGAACTCCACCTCGTCCTGTCTGCTTGTGTTGCCTTCTCCAGTGGAGTGGGAGCATCACGATTTTCTTTCTTTGCTTACTTAGCACTTGTCCATACCTCCCTAGCACTTAGTACGTTTCTGTAATCATTCTCTCTCTCCCTCCCTACCTCTTTTCAAAGGCAGGCATCATTAGAATAGATGTAATAAATTTCATTGACTGAGTAGGATTTTGGTTTTGTTTTTGTTTTACTATCTATCAAAGCTGGAGGTCTTCTGAACTAGGCTCAGACTTAAAGAACAGGATTTTTGTCCTTTTTCTTTAAGTTATCTTTTGTCGCCCACTGCCACCTCTTGTCCCATCTGAATTTCTGCCAAAAGTTAACATAATGCATTTGCCCTCTGAACATACCCACTATTGTCCTGCCATTAAACCTTATCCAAAAGCAAGAGGACTACAACAAAGGCAATAGAAAGCTCAACCTGGAGAAAATGAAATGGGTCTAATTAAAATTCAGAGACTAGTATGAAGAAGCAAATTACTTTATGTTCATGCTAGTTTAAAAAAACGTGCTTACTATAAAGAATGTCAGATATAGGAGTTGTCTAGTAATGAGTTAATAATACAAGGAACTGAATTAAATATATGTTAAAAAGCACTTTATACCACACAGCTGATTCCAGATTAATAAAATACGAATGAAGAAACTTACTTAGCCGTCATTCATGTCTACTGATTGGCTACACTCTGTGGTTATGCTGTTGGAGGAAAACAGTGACCATTTCCTCACTGATAGCTAACAATTGAGTTGATTTAGAATGTTTTAAAAATATAACTAGGGTATATTTATGATGACTGAAAACTTGTGATATTTAAGAATATGTCATTTTATGTGCGATACACAAAATTGATTTTACTGACAATATTGTATTTCCACTTGTTTGAATCCATTTACTTTTGTATATTATCATTGACTAAAGTAATCACTATCATTTTTGCCTAAAAATACATCTCCTGGGGCCAGCCATGGTGATACAGCAGCGACACAGGGCTTCATGATGCTGAACCCATAGGGTAGGTCACAAGTTCAGGTCTTAAGGTCCTCCCATACTCACCTGATATGCACATGCTGTGCCCATGATCCAGGCTGGCTGAGGCTGGGGTTAGATAAGGTGAGGATGCTCTCTCTCAAAAAAAGTATCAATAAACTTAAAAAAAGATATATTCCTTGAATATTGATACAGTTTGTTCCAAAGTAAGCAATCTAAATTAAGAACAAATATTCTTAACAACTAACCAGATTAAAGAGTATATCCATTTTTCCCTGCATTGTTTCCCTTAACAGTATCAGTGTGTAAGGATATGTGTGTGCATGTGTTCATGAGAAAAAGATCATTATAAATTAAGTCTCTCCATACTAATATATTAGAGTTTAAAGCACTGATCTTCCTGAATATTATTTTTGCTTATAACAATACATAGTTATGGGAACCAGCAGTTAGCGTAATGGCTATGTCGCTGGACTCCCACGTAGTCGACCGTGGTTCTCGTCCCAGACCCAGTGGCTTAAAACTCACGCCGGCGTGTGTGCATGCGTGCCCAGGGTCCCGAGAGGAGAATGGAGGAGAAGGGATTGCGGCGTGACCATTCCCTTCGGGGGGTGATTTCTCGCTTTCTGTCTCTCTGTCTCTCTCTGTCTGTCTGGCGAGCACATGAACCCTATAGCGAAAAACCTCTAAAAAAAAAAAAATACATAGCTACAAACTATCCTCAGTTCCATATGGAAAGTTTTTTTTTTTTTTTTACTTAATTGAATAATGCAATCTTGGACCAACAAGTCGGGGCTTATTTGATAAATAGTGCTATAGCAATTTCACTATCAGCTTGATAAACAACAGAATATCCAACTTCCATACAAAATACTAGACACCATCCAACATAGTATAATCACAATCACTTAAACTGTTATTAATTAAATAATAATAATGCTTACTCCTTGATATTAGAAGACAATTGAAATAATCACGATATTAAAGTCATTTCAGTTTCTACCTTTTCTGACAATTTATGACATTTTAGAACATTCTTAACTATATTAAATATATTCACATATGCTTGTGATATGTTACAGAATGAGTTATTTTTTTAAATTTTGAAGTCAGGTATAATGAAATTTACCTAACATTCTATTAACTTTCATGAGGCTTTTAATTGATTTGTAATCCTTAAGGACATTTAAAAATTATTAATATTACTATTTTGCAGAGAGATTTTTTGTTATGGGGCATGCGCACTCACTGGAAAGACAGAGACCGAGAGTGAAAATCACCCCCCCCCCGGAAGATAGTTATGCCACAGTCCTTTCTCCTCTACTTGCCTCCCAGGATTTGGGGTACATACACATACATGCCCAGCATGAGGTTTAAGCTTAGGTCCAAGACTTGAGCTGTGGTTGACTACGTGGGAGTCCAGCTACATAACTATTATGTCAACTTCTGGCCCCTTAAAATTATTTTTTAAAAATATTATATAGTAAAATTTATCTTTTTATGTAAATTTCTTTGAAAAGATTTCTATAATCTGTACCACAATTATGATAGTTCCACTAACTGTTGCACGCAGTTCTATTACAGTCAAACTGTACTCCCAGTGCTAAACCATGGAAACATTGGCCTGTTCTCCAGCAATACATATTTTTTTTTCTTTCTGATAATGTGATATAAATTGAATCCTAAACTCTATAAGACCCTGACACTGTCTTCCTTCAGTGAAGTGTCTTTGATATGCATGCAAGTAGTTGTATTCATCAGTAGTTCATTCTTTTGTATTGCTAAGTAGTGTTCCCTGTATGATACAACACAATTTGTTTTTCCATTAAAGGTCAAAATACTCTTGGGTTGGGACCAGCAGTTAGTGTAATGACTATGTCGCTGAACTCCCATGTAGTCGACCGCAGTCCAAGTCCCGGACCCGGTGGCTTAAACTTACACCAGGCGTATGTGCGTGCGTGCCCAAGATCCCGAGAGGAGAAAAAGAGGAGAAGGGATTGTGGCATGGCCATCCCTCCTGGGGGGTGATTTCTCACCTTCTGTCTCTCTGTCTCTGTCTTTCTGGTGAGCACAAGAACAAATTCGATTAGAAAAAAAAAAAAAAAAAAAAAAACCAAAAAACCTCTTGGGTTGTTTTCAGCTACTGACAATTATGAACAAACCACTATAAATACAGAGGTGCTTTGTGAACATAAATTTTATTTCTCTAGGTTAAAAAACCTCTTGGGTTGTTTTCAGCTACTGACAATTATGAACAAACCACTATAAATACAGAGGTGCTTTGTGAACATAAATTTTATTTCTCTAGGTTAAACAAACAAACCACTATAAATACAGAGGTGCTTTGTAAACTCTCACGTAATAGTGAGAGTTTTTTTTTTTCTTTTTCAATTGCTTATGCTTCAGTTACTTGGTAATTATATACTTGGAGATCAATTTCTTTTATTATCTGAGGTTCCCCAAACTTCTTAAATCAGTAAATTTATATATTTTCCCAAACTCGGGAGGTTTCAGTTAATTATTTCTTCACATTTTAGTCCGACATCCTTTCTCCTCTCCTGTGATCAACTACGCAAATGTTTGACTTTTTGTTACTATCCCATGTGCCTTGGAAGCGCTGTTCATGATATAAATATTTACCTTTTTCTCTTTTGTTCACACTAGATAATTTTTATTGATCAATCTTCAAGTTTGTTGACTCTTCCTGTCACCTGTATTCTACCATTTATTTTACCTAGTGAGTTTCTATTTTAGTTACTGCATTTTTTAGCTCTAAAGTTTCTCTTTGTTTTTGTTTTATTTTTAAGTTTTAGCTATAGGGCAAGTACACTTGCCAGAGAGAGAAAGAGACATAGAGGCAAAGGGAAAGTGAGAGATCGCCCCCCAGGGAGGATGGGCATGTCACAGGATTTTGAGCATGCACACACATGGACCTGGAGTGATTTTCAAGGCACCGATCCAGGACTTGAACCTCACATTTGGTCACATGGGATCCAGTGACTTAACCACCACACCACCTACTGGCCCTCTTTGAGTTTTTTTAATGTCTTTTTTTTCCTTTGCTTTGCCCTTTCATGGTTCTGTTACGAGAGTTTTAATGATTGCTTGTTGAAGTATTTATATAATAGTTTTAAATCTTTTTGGGGACCAGCAGATGGTGTAATGCTTATGTCATGGGATTCCCACATAGGTGACCACAATTCAAGTCCTGGACCCTGTGACTTAATCTCTCCGGTGAGTGCACATGTCTTATAACAGAAAGATTTGTTTTTCAGAAAATTCAACTATGTTACCTTGGGAATAAAAATTGTTAATGGTCATTTTCACACTAGTTGAAATGTTCCAGGTTCTTTTTATATCAAATGATTTTGCAGTGTGTCCTAGACATTTTGAATACTACAATTTGAAATTTAACTGCTATAAAAATGTGTTTAGCCAGTGGTGTGGTATTTGAGTTGACTGGATCTCACATGGCCAATTGCACCATTTGAATCCTGGATCCTATCGCTTAAAAAATACACCAGGCCAATATGCGTGTGTGCCCAAAATTCAAAAGGAGAGAGCAATGGAGAAGAAATTGTAACAAGACCCCTCCTCATTGGGGTGTACATTTTAACTTTCTCTCTTTACATCTGGAGAGTACATGTCCCCTATGGCAAAATTTATTTTTAAATTCTGTGAAAATGTTGATATATCTGTTTTAGCAGATGATTGGGTCAGGTCATAAGGATAAACCCACCTTCTGTGGGCTATGATCTCAAAGAGATTTTAGCGTCAAAGTCTTTGCAGTGTTCTTTGGATCTACCTAGGTTGTTCACCAGATAGTGGCCAGTCTGAGACCTTGGCAGTGGTCTTACCTGTTAGTTCAACTTTTCATTTCTTAGATATCTAATTAGAATTAGATACATAATTGGAGGTGATATCCTGAATTTGTAAACTCTTTATGGGTTAATTTCCTAAACTCATTCTCTTCTGTGTTCTCCTTAGCACTTTCTGTTCACCGGGGAATCCCCCATTTTTTCTTCAGTTAGTAAATTAGTGTTTATGATACACAGTTCTGTGATTATCCTCTCTTCTGTGGACCAGCAACAGGAGGACAGAAGAGGGAATGAACAAAAAGAGGCAACAGCATTTCATGGATTAGGGAGAAAGATTCTGCACCCTCCTAGTTTAGCTCCTGTAGGTCCTGCAATTGCTTAGGGACTAGGATGCAGTATGTTTTTTTAAAAATGTAAAGAAAAATAAAAAAAAGAGAAGACCTGAAAGAGAACAAAATCAGAATTCTCTGTACTCTCTCTAATCATTAGGATTTCCCATTCCTG
>NW_006159654.1:191427-238327 GCF_000334495.1 Tupaia belangeri chinensis | reverse complement strand
AGAATGGAGAAGGGATTGTGGCGTGACCATCCCCCCCGGGGGGTGATTTCTCGCTTTCTGTCTCTATGTCTCTCTCTGTCTGTCTGGCGAGTGCACGTGCCCTACAGTGAAAATCTCTCCAAAAAAAAAAATTCATTGCAAGTATTTTTTAATTTTTCATTTTAGTATGACTTACCTGCTACTATTACTTCTCAAGAATCTTCAAAGAGCTACTCTATGCATTCTGTCCAAACATTTCAACTAAATTCAGCAGAATAAAATGGGATGTGGAATGTGTGTACTTGTGTGTACTTCATCTTATCCAAAAGTAAAACTTTTTTTTTTTTCAAATGTATGCTCACTGCTTACTGAAGAGACAGAGAGAGACAGAACCAAGAAATCGCTCCCCAGGGAGGAATAGCCATGCCACAGTCCTGTCTCCTCCATTCTCCTCTTGGGATTTTGGGCACACACACACACCTGTGCCTGCCTGCTGTGAGTTTCAAGCTGCCAGGTCCAGAACTTGAACTGCGGTTGGCCACATGGGAGTTCAGTGCCTTAACCACTTGCTGACTCTGTACTACTTCTTATTATAACACTAAGATAAGTTACTGTTAACAAAATTATGGTATTAAGATGACAGATTGACAGACAGTATTAAAAGTACAATATTTACAATTATTGTAATGATTGCCCTTCATAAGGATCATGGTACTAAAAAAAAGGAAGGTATTGGGGCCAGCAGTTAGTGTAATGGCTATGTCGCTGGACTCCCATGTAGTCGATCGCAGTTCAAGCCCTGGACCCGGTGGCTTAAACTCGACGCCAGCGTACATGCCCAAGATCCAGAGAGGAGAACGGAGAAAGGATTGTGGCATGGTCATCCCCCCTGGGGGGTGATTTCTCACTTTCTGTCTCTCTGTCTTTCTCCATCAGTCTGGTGAGCACACATGCCCTACAGCAAAAACCTCTCTCAAAAAAAAAAGGAAGGTATTAATGTTGAAATATATTAAAATATGACATATAATTGCATACATAAATATGCATATACAAACTTTTATAGGGACAAATGAAAGTCTTTTATTGCTTACATGTATTGTTGAATGTGACTTTTGCCACCATAAATAATAAGTAAAATAATGCAAGGAAAGATATTTTGTAAAATTATAAGCATTAACAATTGCCCATGAAATGAGTTATTATTCATGCATTGTAAAAACAGTGGGAATGTTTTAGAAGCACTTCCCACTTTTTGCAGAATAAAGTGTGAAAATATTGACAGTTATTACTATTTTGATATGGTTTCAGATGTAATAGAACACAATTATCTATCTTTACCTTTTTGAAAGATGAATGTATATAATTTAACAGTTGACAGTAATTTATGCACCCTGTTAGATTTTGGTCATTTATTTCTGTCACACTATTGCTAGGTACTCACTATTTATACAGAAGATAAAGGTTTTTATTTAGATGTCTTTTCTTAAATAAATGATATTCTACTATAATTAAATAATGAAAATGCCATTTTATAAGATTTTGTTTTCTTGTTTTTTAATAACCTGAATCACTTTTTTGGCAATATGTGTCCTTCCATTTTATTTATTTATTTATTTTTCTTCCATTTTATTTTGAGACACATTACTTCAACAAGTTAGAGATGAATTAAAAACGATCAAATAATAGCCTAAAATAAAAGTAGAACTGAGACCAATTTTCAAAATTAAGAGCATTGGTATTGTTTTAAACAGATCTCTTTAGACATTACAAATACTAGAAAAATCATCTTTGCCTCTCATTCCTTTATGGATTATTAAAATACACTTAATAGGTGGCATGGCTGTTACAGAGCTGTATTCCCACATGGCCAACCACGGTTCAAATCCTGGGCCTGGTGGCTTGAAAATCATGCCTGGTGCATGCATGTACATGCCCAAAATTCCAGGAGGAGAAAGGAGGTGAAGAGATTGTGGCATGGCTATCCTCCCGGGGGGGGGGTCATTTCTCAATTTCATTTTCACTGTCTCTCTCTAGTGAGTGCATATGTACTATGGAAAAAACTTTAAATAAAAATAAAAACCTTAATAAAACTATGAAAATATAACAGAAGAGGGGCTACCAAATGGTGTGGTGGTTATGTTGCTGGACTTCCACATGTTTGAATGTAGTTTGAGTCTCGGGCCCTGTGACTGCCCAAGATCCTGGAAAGAGATTGAAGGAGAAGAAATTGTGGTGTGGCTATCCTCTTTAGGGGTTGATTTCTCACTTTCCCTCTCACCATCTCTGTCTGTCTCTCTGGCAAGCAGATGCACCCTAAGGCAAAAACCTCTAAAACAACAACAAAAATTAACGGAAGAAAAAGTAAAAGAACTTCAGGAGACCACACCAAGTTTTACATGAGATAGTACAGTTCTAATCCTTCGACGAATGTTCATCTTTATAAGAAATCTGGCTTTTCCTGGCTCTATTACTCTGATCATATATCTTATAAATAAATTCTTATTTATGATTTCTTTTAGAAAAGTTTTTAGAATTAGAATGGGTATTCCTTTATGGAAACAAAACTGGTTCAACCCTACCGTTCCATTTTGAGCTTTTTCTATTCCAAATATGACGTCTGTAGCATCTATACTTCTACGATGTTTTTGCAGCTGTGCAATTTAAAATTTTTTATTATTATCATTTCATTCAATCTAAGAGTCAAGGCTTCAAGAGAAGAAAACAAACACATTCCAGGCATGTTAAATACCAAGACATTTAATCCAGGAGATTAAGTACTTAGAAATTGTTGGAGATGTAGGAGGAGTGAGTGAAAGCCAAGAAAGGGCTCCTACAAATGACACACAGATTCTATTATCCAGAGACAAGAAGCTGCTGCTGCAGCTGCTCCCGTTCCTGCTGCCACTGGCCCTGCGAAAGGCAGACATACCGATTCTGGAAACTGCCACCGTTTCTCAACCATCCTGTTTCTTGACACTACTAGTGAGCCGAAAGTGTAGCAGTGACTGCTCACCCTCTATATAGGAGAAAGCCACCTTTCCAGTTAAAAATAAACAGGACTTGCAGGATTTTAAAATAACTGAATGGACTAAGAACACACTGGTAGGAAGGGCAGTTAACCTTCTCAGATCCTTCCAACAGAACTCAGCCACCAAGACCTCACTGAGAGCCCCAATTTGGGGACCCATAACAGTGACCACCCCCTGGGACCAGCAGTTTGCAAAATGGCTATGTCGCTCAACTCCCATGTAGTCCACCGTGGTTCGGGTCCTGGACCCACTGGCTTAAACTCACACTGGGTATGTGTGTATGTGTGCCCAAGATCCCAAGAGGAGAATGGAGGGGAAAGGATTGGGGTGTGGCCATCCCCTCAGGGAGTGATTTCTCACTATCTGTCTCTCTGTCTCTCTCTGTCTTTCTGGAGAGCACACACGCCCTATAGCAAAAACCTCCCCACAAAAAGAAAGAAAGAAAGAAAGAAAGAAAGAAAGAAAGAAAGAAAGAAAGAAAGAAAGAAAGAAAGAAAGAAAGAAAGACTACTCCCTTAAAATTTCAGGCACCCATCTGTATTGAAAGAACTCATGACACAATCCAAGAACAACCACTAGGTGACTTAGACCACTCCTTCTATGAGCAATGACTGCAGTACAGCCTCTTAAGGATTAGGCTAATCACAAGCTAACTCAATATGCACCATTCAAAAAGCCACTGAGGTTCTCAGGAAAGCCTCAACTTCATGCTTCTACATACTGAACAAAAATTCTGGATATTGCCAAGAGAGACCTAACCAATGTACTAGGATCTTTCCCTGGCATGACTATACCAAGAAATGTCTCCTTCTACCTAAATATGAAAATTTAACCACCTGGTTTACTTTTCTAAATTTTTTTTTGAGAGAGATTTTTGCTATAGCATGCATGTACTTGCCAGAGAGACAGAGAGAGAAAGAGAAATAGAAAGTGAGAAACCATCCCCTGGGGAGGATGGCCATAGCACAATCCTTTCTCCTCCATTCTCCTCTCAGGATCTTGGGCATGCACAATCACATGCCCAGCATGAGTTTTAAGTCACTGGGTCATGGATTTGAACCATGGTCAGCTATGTGAGAGTCCAGTGATGTAACCATAACGCCATCTGCTGGTCCCCAACCTGGGTGTATATAGACATATTAAGATATTATTTGCACTAGAAAAACAAAACCCAAGAATCCACAGGCTATCTCCCATGGGACATGCCAACTGCTTATAGAAACAACCTTGGCAGGAAGTTTTTTCTTTCTGGGAAAATGAAAATATTAAGTTAACTTATCTCTTTCCTAATGACCTGAGATTTTTTCCTTGAGAACCCTGGAATTATGTTTGGGGCCCTACTCCCTATTTGTACCTCCCTGCTAATTGTACAGGGACCTGTACATTGGTTTATCTGTCCCTGAGATCACCATTGCCCCCAATAATCAGTCCCTAATTGCCCCTCTGACAGCTTATATGAGGACAAAACAGCCATACAGCTCATTCCCCTTCTGGTTGGGGTAGGTGTCACCAAGATAAGCACAGGGGTTGTGCATCTGTCCAACTCCCTGACTTACTATCAAAAGTTATACAAAGGGTTCTCAGGCAGCTTAGATAAAATAGTTCAAAATATCCTAATTCGCCAAGACCAAATAAATTCACTGGCAGGAGTGTTCTACAAAACAGAAAGGTGTTAGATTTTCTGACTGCAGAGAAGGGTGGCTGTCTGTTTCTTGAAGTGCCATTTCTATGTACCTTCTGGTCTGGTCAGAGATGCTGCCAGGAAACTGGCTGATAGGGTTTCACGAGTCTGACAGCAGCTATCAGATTCATGGGGAACTTGGTCCAAAGTCTGAACTAGTTCCCTTAGCTGTTGCCCCTCTTGAGACTCCTTTTAATGCTAATTCTCACCCTAGTTTTTGAGCTGTGTCTCTTAAATCTTCTAACCAAGTTTGTATCTTCTCACTTAGAAGCTACAAAATTGCAAATGACAACACAACAGGGATATCAACCCCTTGGGATCTTCTGCTGAATCCTACTGTGAGTCATCCTGCATAAAAGATAGCCCTCTCCATGACACACCGCAGGACTATCTGGCCCTGCTCTCCCACCTAGGCCAGATAGGGCCACAGTTCCATGATCCTGGATAGGTCTGGTCAACACCCCTTTCCAGCATGAAGCAGTTACCATAAGAGGGACCATTCACCTTCTATACCCCCAAAAGATGTATGGGATCATGTCTCTCAGAGGGAAACTGAGGCAGGGAAAAGCTAGGACATGGAAGCAGAAAAGGAGGCATGGTTATTTGAGCTGGATCCCACATGGCTGACTACACAGTTTAAATCTCAGAACCAGGGGCATGGTTATTTGAGCTGGATCCCACATGGCTGACTACACAGTTTAAATCTCAGAACCAGGGGCTTGAAAAGCACTCTAGGAGTTTGAAAGGAGGGGGACAAGGAAGAGATTACAGTGTGACAATTCCCCATAGGGAGTGCTGTCTCATTTTCCTTGTCTTTCTCTCTCTCTCTATTTATTTCCGGCAAGAACATGTGCCTTTTGGCAAATTATTAAAAGGAAAGAAAGAAAGAGAAAGGGAGGAAGGAAGGAAGGACGGACGGTAGGAAGGGAGGGAAGAAGGGAAGAAGGGGAGAAGGGAGAGAGGGAAGGAAGAAAGAAGGAAGATAGGTGTGGCTTTCATATGATATAATTACTGGGAAAATCAGTTGATGTAGTATTTATACATGTATAAGTTATACTAATACTATGCTATGACCTAAGAATTTTACTATGATGTATATATACCCAAGAAATATATTCTTGTCGATGAGTCTTATTCTCAGAAACTCCAAAGCTCCAAACTAATATGACCAGATGCCCATCTACTGTAAAATAGACACACAAAATAAATCTCTGTTTATTCAGTGTTGAAACGATTTATCCAAATGAGAGCGAACAGACTACAACTGAATGATTTTATGTAGACAAATCTAAAAAGCATAATATTAATAGAAAGAGGCCAGTGAGAGAGAATCTTCAACAGGTCCTGATGCCATAATTACCACCAGCCTTCAGCCAGCCCCGGATCAAGGGCAAGTGCATGCCTTCTGCACACTGGGAGGTCTCCTGTCTCGGAATTCGGTACGTTCTGTGTGGCTGCCTCACAGAGTGTTGTATTTTACTGCCGTCAGGCCCCAATTCTGTTCAATACATGAAAAGTCATCAAGCTACGCACACATGATCTGTTGGGCTTTCTGCACTTTATAACAATTAAACATTTTTAAAATGAATGTAAGTTTTAATGAATTTCAGTGCAAATCTATTCCCCAATTAATGGTAGCACTTATTCCTCCTTATTATCTAATTTTGGTCATTTCACAAATTTACGATAATAGCCAAATCCCTGATATGATTATCCCTGATAATTAATCTGTACTAGAATCTAGTATGTATATGAACTGCTTCTTTCACTTAGAATAAATCCCAATGAATTCGATTTTTAATTTTCATTGTTTGTGAGTAGAAGTTGACAAAATGGAGTAACTTCTTGATCTAATGTTTCCATGGCTGGTCAAACAATAATATAATACTTCCTCTATTTTCCATAGACAACTACATTTCTAAAGCTTTACAGAATTATGAAGTAAAGTGTTAATGAATTATTGATAACATGTTCTTTATTTTTTTAATTTATATTTATTTATTTTTAGTGTTTTGCCACTGAGTGCATGTGTTTGGTGGGGAGACAGAGAGACAGTGAGAGGGAAAGTGTGAAATCACCCCCAGGGGTGATGGCCACACTACAATCCCTTCTCCTCCATTCTCTGCTCAGGATTTTGGTGTGCATATGTACACGTGCCTGGTGTGAGTTTTAAGCGGAGTGTGCGTATTATGATTTGTGATTTCTGTTTTTTTAATCTAACATGAACAAGTCTAAAAGGGCTCACATGGGGTTTTATGTAACATTGTTTTTCTTTCTTTCTTTCTTTTTCTTTTTAGCCCTCTCCTACTATCACATTACCCCTTCCATCCTCCCCTCCACCCTATCCTTCCACCAGCCTTTTATGAGGAGGCAACTCCACTATCTTACTGCATTTTGAAGACTTTATACCTCAAAATTACCAACCTAAAGGACCATAGCTGGAACAACATGAACCTGAATTATTTAATTTAGACAAACCTAATAAGCATAATATTAATAGAAAGAAGAAGAGCTCAAAATTTAGAAGATGTAAATAGTATCTGGAAGAGTGATTTTTTTCTTAAGAGAGATTTTTGCTATAAGGAGTGTGTGCTTGCTGGAGAGACAGACACAAGGTAATAGAAAGACAGAAATCACCCCCCAGGGGCATGGCCACATCACAGTCCCTGCTTCTCCATTCTCCTCTTGGGATCTTGGGTACATACACACACACACACACACACACACACACACACACACACACATGCACACATGTCCCCCCATGAGTTTTAAGCAACTGGGTCCAGGAATTGAACCACAGTCAACCACATGGGAGTCCAGTAATGTAACCTTTACACCATCTGCTGGTCCTGAACAATGAATTTTTAAAATGATACAGAAGGGAAAGGCTGGCCAGTAGCCTGGGAATTCCTGCCCCATGACCAGAACTACTTTCTTTTTATTTATTTATTTATTTTTTTGGAGAGATTTTCGCTATAGGGCGTGTGCACTCGCCAGACAGAGAGAGACATAGAGACAGAAAGCGAGAAATCACCCCCCAGGGGGGATGGTCACGCTGCAATCCCTTCTCCTCCATTCTCCTTTCGGGATCTTGGGCATGCACGCACACGTGCCTGGCATGAGTTTTAAGCCACCGGATCCGGGACGTGAACCGCGGTCGACTACATGGGAGTCTAGCCACATAGCCATTACGCTAACTGCTGGCTCCCCAGAAGTACTTTCTTAATGTACCAATTCCTACTCTTACTCCCTTTCTTAGCCTATCTCACCTGCTGGGTCTGGGCCTTGGACAACCAATACTGCCACATTAGTTTCTAAGAGAGGCACTAAGAAGACCAGGGCTCTAACCTTCTTCACATAGCAGACTGTGGGTTGACAACTTCCAGTGCCCATTTGTCAGGGCAAAGTCTCCCAGAAGTGCAGGCGATTACTGAGGGAAATGTGAGCTGGACTCCCTCCTTTTAGTTTGTATTCCTACTAAGGAGGTTAATGAAGGCACATCTTTTGGAAAACAGTGGTATGATAGAAAGTAACCAGAAGTGCTGGCTCTCACAACTTAAAGGAAAAAGTGAGATTTCTTTAATCTTTGTTCCTCCGTCTGTCTGAATTCTACATTGCCATGGCTGTCTTTACATGTCGTGGGTATTCAGTAAAGAGAGTACGATGATTAGCATTGGTACCCATCCATGGAGTGAGCGTGAGTCTGTTGTATGTGGGCCCCTAGGCGGGGTGCGGAGGGGGGTGGGGGGTAATCGGATTATTCTGATTCTGAAGCAGGAATCATTTGCATCTCTGACGAATACTTAAGAGGAACCATTTCTTTTTCCTAACTCTCTTTGTGGTGTTGTAATCTCCTTATGTAAAATTCTTCACTAATAAGCTTCTAAGGACTGCCTGTTCACATTTGTGCAGATCTTAGTAGTTTAAACTTCCAACTTTTAACATAAATATATGTGTGTGTGTGTGTGTGTATACACATACATACATATACGTATACATGCATATGTTTTATATCTGCTGTATTTAAAAAGTGATTGCTTCTTTTATTACATTCTGAATGTTTGGGGTTTCATAGGACTAGGATTTATATTTTGACTATATACTAGTAATTGTTGTAAATATTCTTCATATTATTTAGGTTGCTTTTAAATCATATGGTCATTAATGTCAGTAAGCATGTAAGTGAGTAAAAATGGTTGACATCCAATTAACACGAGCTTTTACAGGTTTAATGAGCAGTGATAAATTTAAATCCCATCTTTATACTTTTAAAGAAAGTAATAACAAGTGGAATAAACTAGAGGAGACGTTGTTCCATTGATTCATAATAAATTCTTTCTAAATTATTTGTTTTCAGACAGAAGGAATTTGCTTTGCAATGAAAGCTATAGGTTATTTAAACATTTCTGTCTACTGTGAAGCCAAATAATAAAATGCAAATCCTAATACTATATATTAAAATTACAGTCAAAGCTTGGGTTTGCTGTTTTATTTGATTTTATTTTTAGTCATTCAATTTGCAGCTGTTTCTTATATCTTATTCATTACTTTACTTCCAGTATGCAGAATGTTCCATGTTGTCTAGGTAACATCAGAGATTTTAATAAAAATGTAGCATTAAACTTTTAATTAGCAAGTAAACTTTCGCATACAAATTTATAAAATCAAAACCTATTCCTTTTAAATAATGTTTATGTAAATGATAACATCTATCTGTTTTGCTGCTGTGGATCTATATTAGATGGATTATATTGATATTAACTTATATTATTAAAAGCAATTCAAATATAGCAATAATTAATTCTGATTTTATGTGAACAATGTAATATTTTAAAATCACAAAAGCAAATCATAGTCATCCCATAAAAAGTGGTTCTGAAAGTCACCTATTAGGAATCTGATTGTAGTGTAACTGAAGTTGTTTTGTTTTTAAATTTGCCAGAGGGCACACGTGTTCACCAGAAAGAGAGAAAGAGAGGGAGAGACAGAAAAAAAGCAGGAGGGGTGTGGTCATGCTGTAGTCCTTCTTAGTTTCTCCACTCCAGTGGGATTTGGGGCACACACATACATACACACTCCCGATGTGTTTTTCAAGTTGCTGGGTCTAGTATTTGAGCCCCAAGGTTGAACAAGTGGGATATGGATGCTTCAGTTACCAGGCCATGGAACTAGACTGCATAACTAATGTTTTTGTAATTAACATATTATTTTTATTATTGTGATAATTTCCTTAAAGAGATACCTCCCTTGGACTGAGTTGTCATCACTTTTATTATATATCCCACCTTTTAAACGAAGTTGACATATATATTGCAGAAAAAGTGGTTCTTTTGATGTTTTTTCCAGCTCTATTGAATTATAATTGACAATTATATATGTGTATCATGTACAACATGATGTTCTAGTATATGTATACCTTGTGAAATAACCACTACAAACCAGTTAATTATCCTTCCAAACCCCTACATAGTTATTTCTTATATGAGTTTGTGTGTGTGTGAGTGTGTGTGTGTGTGTGTGTGTGTGTGTGTGAAGACCATTTAAGATCTTCTCTCTTAACAAATTTTGAAAATACATTATAGTATTGTTCATGACTATGGTCACCATATTGTACATTAGATCACCATAACTTTCTTTTAAGCTTTTTGCTATGAGATGCATGCACTCGCTAGAGAGAGACAGAGACAGAGAGAAAGAAAGTGTGAAATCACCCTCCGGGGGAAAGGCCAAGCCACAATCCCATTCTTCTGCTGGGATTTTGGGGACACACAAATACACACCCATATGATTGTTAACTTCCTACTCATTAAATAGTATCTCCTCATGCCCCCTCTCCAGGACTCCTGACAATCAACATTCTGCTCTGTTTCTGTAAGTTCAACATTCTTAGACTACATATAATTGGGATCATGTGACATTTATCTTTTTCCTTTTTCATTTTTTGCAGCAATTTTTTGCTATAGGGCGCACATGCTCACCAGAAAGACAGAGAGTTACAATGAGACAGAAAGCGAGAAATCACCCCCCAGGGGGGATGGTCATGCTGCAATTCCTTCTCCTCCATTGTCCTCTTGGATCTTGGGCGCACACACACCCAGCGTGAGTTTAAGCCACCGGGTCCGGGATTCAAACTGCATTCGACTACGTGGAAGTTCAGCGACATAGCCATTATGCCAACTGCTGATCCCACATTTATCTTTTTCTGATTTATTTTACTTAGCATAACCCTCTCAAGGCACATCCAAATTGTTGCAAATGACAAGATTTTTTTCCTTTTTATGACTAAGTAATATTCTGTTACACGTGTACACACACACACACACACACACACACCAGTGTCTGTTTCAAAACATACAGAGAAAATTCATTAAAGTGTGACTTTTGTAAAAGCTTTATTTTTGTTTTGTTCTGATTTCTTTTTCTTGCCTTTGAGAAGTTGGGGTGTGGGGGCTGTGCCATGAGATATATTCCTATCAAGGCAAATCTACTCTTCAAGTTTCCTATGAGTTCATATATTTTTTCCCAAGGAAAATAAGAGCAAAATATAACATATTTGCATGTAAGCCTACTCCATATTTATTTGACCTTATGAAAATTAGTTTTGGTACATGGTGTACACTACAAATTTTCACCCCAGAAGCCTTGTAAAAATGCACAGGCATTTTACTAAACAATTGCAGTTTAGCTAAATTGAGTACAAATGATGTCTGTTCATCATTGTCTGTGCCATTGCCTTGAATGAGTTCAATGACTATTAAATGTTTTAATAAGTGAAGAATCTACTCTACTCCTGTCTCACATTGGACAAAACGGATTACATGTGGATTATAATTCTATATGAGAAAATAAAAGTTGTAGAAACAATGGAAGACACTTATCTTAATGGTCTTGAAGTAGAAAAAACTCTAAAAGGATACAAAAAGCACTACAACTAAAAGTAATAACTAGATTTTATAAAAATTAATAATTTATTATGTTCATCTAAATATATAAGAAGTGAACATGATAAACAAAAAGAAGAAATTTCTAGATAGATAAATTAGACACAGATATAAATGCAGACATAGATATATCAAGAGATAATATATATATGTGTGTGTGTGTATATATATATATATATTTTTTTTTTTTTTTTAAGAGAGTTTTGCTACAGGGTGCTGTGTTCACCAGAAAGACAGAGAAAGTGAGGAAATTATCCCTCAGCAGAGATGGCCATGCCACAATTCCTTTTCCTCCATTCTTGACTTGAGATTTGGTGCACATGTGCACATGGATCCAGCACAAATTTCAAACCTCCAGGTCCAGGACTCAAACTGTGGTCAGCCATGTAGGAGTCCAGCACTCTAACCACTATATCACCTGCTGACCCCAAGAGCTCATATCCTATATGCAAGATATGTGGAGAATGGCTACAGTCATTAAACAAAATCAAACATTCTAATTTATTCTTGGCAAAACACGTACTCAGAAAAGAAGCAGTCATGACAAATTGGTAACTGTCCATTGGTGGTTATATGAGCACTGTTAGCTGGGTTCAAGGTTTCTCCTGAGAATATCAACAATAATACCAACATCAGAGAAGCCCACTCTGTTACAGTCAGAGTGAAGACAATAACAAGGACCTTCACTCTCATCTCCAAGCACAGTTACAAAAATTAAACAGTGAAAAACACAAAAATTAACAAATATTCTCTTCTCCCAGCTACCATAACTGCTGATATTTTCCCAATTAGACATTCAGCCAAATTCCATTATTCCCATCTACTAGATAAAAGTATTGAGCAAACCAAATCCTTAATTGCCTCTGCTTTGTGATAAAATCTTATCAAAAGTAACACTTCTTTTTTGGAACATAATCTCAAATCCAAGTTCTATAGTGAATTTCTCCTCACACTATTTTTTCAAGATACTCATGATACTTTCCATGGTACCTGTCCTCTTATCACAAGTAACCAAAACACAAACATGGTTAATGACAGAAGCTTTCCTGGTGATCTTCAGCTGATGAACATAAGCAATAAACAGGTCAAAAAGAATAATCAGGGAATCAGCAGTTAGCGTAATGGCTATGTCGCTGGACTCCCATGTAGTCGACCACGGTTCGCGTACCAGACCCGGTGGCTTAAAACTCACACCGGGCGCGTGTGCGTGTGTGCCCAAGATCCCATGAGGAGAATGGAGGAGAAGGGATTGCCGTGTGACCATCCCCTCTGGGGGGTGATTTCTCGCTTTCTGTCTGACGAGCGCACACGCCCTATAGCAAAAACTTCTCCAAAAAAAAAGAATAATCATATGATAGAAGGCTTAGGAATATATGCTAAACAACTCTATTTTGCAGGGAAATTAAAATACTAGACTAAGAATACCTAAAATTCCAAACCCTCACAATATCAAGTACTGGAGGAAACCTAGAATAACTGGAAATATCTTATATTTTTGCTATCAATGAAATGTGATTGCCTGATATTATAATAGTTTATGAGATAATTAAAATATAATAAACCAAACTCATATAAGTGTTTAATTTTATGCATTTTTTTTCTTTTAAGAGGTTTTGGCCTTAGTGTGCATGTGTTCGCTGGAGAGAAAGAGAGAGAGAGACAGAGAAAGTGAGAGGAAAAGAGAGAAATAACTCCCTCAGGGGATTGCTACATCACAAACCCTTCTCTATTCTCCTCCTGAGGTCTTGGAAATTATGGACATGAGTCCGACATGATTTTCAAGCCACTGGGTCTGGGATTCACACCACAGTTGGCCATGTGGGAGACCAGCAACATAACCACTAGACCATCTGCTAGCCCCTAATTTGATGCATTCTGACAATACACATACTTATGGAATCATCACCAAATTCCAGATAATAAACATATCCATCACTTCCTCATGCTCTATTCCCATCCTTCTCTTCTCCCGCCTTATTGTCTACACTCCAACCACCACTGTTATGTTTATAGAGTACTATACATTGGTTGGAATTTCCTAAACTATCATACGGAATGAAATCATGAAGTATGCACAAGAAGTTCCAGATTCTTTCAGTCAAATATTATCTTTTAATCAAAATTATTTTGATGTTCAATAGCATTGGGTATTCAAAGTTCATCACTTTTTGTTGCTACACAGTGTATCATATATGAATACAACACAGTTGGTTTAACATTTCAACTGGGAATTGGCCTTTGGGTATTTTGCAATTAGGGATTGTTCCAAATAAAGCTGCTATGAAAATTCACTTAAAAGTTTTTGTATAAACATTTGTTTTTATTTAGCTTTTTTTTTTAGAGAAATTTTTGCTACAGGGTGCATGTGCTCACCAGAGAGACAGAAAGAGAGAAATCACCCCACAAGGGAGATGGCCATGCTGAAATCCCTTCTCCTCCATTCTCCTCTTGGAATTTTGGCCACACACAAACACACATCCACCTGTTGTGAGTTTTAAGCCTATGGGTCCAGGACTCGAACTGCAGTAGATTATGTGAGAGTCCAGTGACATAACCATTACACCATCTGCTGGTACCTCATTTATCTACTTAAGAATGAAATAGCTGAATCATAGAATAGACATGTATATGTAACTTTTTAAGAAACATCCAATTTTCAGAAGTTGTAAGTTCCAGTTGAAGTTTTAAAAGTTGAAGTTCCAGTCCAACAGCAATGTGTCTCAGCTACAAGGGCTCCACATCCTTACATTAATTGGGTGTGGTCATTTCATTTTGGCTGTCCTAATAAGTATGGAATGGACTCATTATGTAATTAATTTATATTTCTCTAATGAATAATGATATTGACATTTTATGTGCTTATTTGTCACACATATATTCTTTGGTGAACTATCTCTTCAAAACTGGAAACAGCCCCAAATCCATCAATGAGAAAATTAAAAGTAATGAGCACCACATTAATGTAATGAAACACAGGACAATGGACTTCCAATATACACAACAATATGGGTACACCTCATAGACATTATGTTGAACAACAATAAGCCAAACACCAAGAAGAATCTGCTTCCCGATCCTATTTGCAAAGTTCAAAATAGGCAAAGTAAGTTAGTAATAAAAATTCAGAATATTACTTCTGAGGAGATATTTAAAACAAGACAGAGTTGTGAAATATTGCCTATTTCCATTTGAGTACCATGGATATATAAGTAAGTGAAAACTTATCAAACTATACATATAAGACTGTTAAATTTTATCATATGTAAAATACATATTTCAATTTAAAAAATGTTTTAGAAAATATTCATCTTTGATCTACCAAGGCAAATTTGGGTTTTGCTCAGCCTCTCTTTGATGGGTCACCAGGACTAAAGTAATATAACCTTCATGCTTTATCTCATGTCAAACATCCTAAGATATATAGGCATGTTTTTAAATATGTTATGAGACATCATTTAATTAACATAACTTGCATTTTCTACTTTCTGTTATCATAAATAACTTTCTTATAATTTACATTTGCATTACTAGTATATTGATAAAATACACCAAAATAACAGCTTTTAGGTTATATCACTGTTGAAACTATTTTGCTTATGGTTTTTACTTATATGATAGTTACTACCCCAGAATACTTGTCACATCCAGATTACTATATATAACAGTGCACTATCTAGCATTTTAAGAGTCAGGGACATAAACACCCAAAGGGCTTTTAAAAAAGTGTCAGTCAGAACCAGCAATTGGTATAACGGCTAGGTCACTGGACTCCCATGTAGTTGACCACAGTTCAAGTCCCAGACCCGGTGGCTTAAACTCACTCCAGGCTCATGTGCATGCATGTCCAAGATCTCAAAAGGAGAATGGAGGAGAAGGGATTGCAGCATGACCATCGCCCCTGGGGGTGATTTCTTACTTTCTGTATCTCTGTCTGTCTCTCTCTCTGTCTTCTGGCAAGCACACACGCCCTATAGCAAAAACCTCTCCAAAAAAAAAAAAAAGTGTCAGTCAACTACTATGGGGACCATAAAATTAAATTTAAATTACGGCCTAGCATCTATATGGCTGTTGTGTTTCACATTATATCTGCATGTAATGAATGCGATTCACACATATGTAAGACCAAGATAAATGCATTAGTTTATGAATAAGAATGTAGTCAGTCCAAATAGAATAAAAGCGTTATTTTCTGTATTCAGATCTTAAAGAGTTCTTTTTTATTGATTTCTCTCCATATGGTTCAAAAGTTCAGAAATGAATTATTTACTGTTATAGTTTGAAATCCTTGTGTAGCAATTCACACCTATCATTTTTCAGTCCTTGTCTTAGAATAGGTGTAGAATGTCTTTCCAATCTCTTTCTTATCCTTCTTTCTCTCTGGCTTTTAAATCCCAACTACATATTCATCTGTAAATTTCCATATTTAAATATTTAATTCTGTTTGTCTTTTCTCTTACAAATGTTTTAAAAATTTTAAATGATTTTATAGATTTTTCCTACTTTTTGTGGCAATATACCATGTTATTTCCCCTCTTTATGGACTGGTATTTCTTTTCTATGCAGTGAATTGATTCCATTATATGACATTCACATGACTTCATTATTAAATTCTATTTCGTATGTCAAATAATTTACTTATTTAAACAATTTATTATATAAATAGGAAGGCATACTTTATTTGAGAAAAAAGTCCTTTCAGTTAAATGAAAAGCTGTGTAATGTTTCCAGTATTCTTTTTAATATAAATAGGAAGGCATACTTTATTTGAGAAGAAAGTCCTTTCAGTTAAATGAAAAGCTGTATAATGTTTCCAGTAATCTTTTTAAATTTTGTTTTGTTTGTTTGTTTGTTTGTTTGTTTGTTTAACAGAGACATTTTTTGCTATAGGGCATTTTACTCACCCGAAACACAGAGACAGAAAGCAAGAAATCACTTCCCAGGGGGTATGATCATGCTACAATCCCTTCTATTCCATTCTCCTCTTGGGATTTTGGGCACACAAGCACACATGCTAGCATGAGTTTCAAGCCTCCAGTTTCAGAAGTCAAACTGCAGTTGGCCATGTGGGAGTTCAGTATTGTAACCATTACACCATCTGCTGGCCCCAATCTTTTCAGTAACCTTTCACCTTATATGCATCCAATACTCAATGAAGAAGTGATGTTCTAGGGACCAGCAGTTGGCTTAATGGCTATGTCACAGGACTCCCATGTAGTTGACCGTGGTTTAACTCCCAGACTCGGCGACTTAAACTCAGAGTGGGCACGTATGCATGCGTGCCCAAGATTCCAAGAGGAGAATGGAGGAGAAGGGATTGTGGTATGGCCATGCCCCCAGGGGGGTGGTTTCTCACTTTCTATCTCTTTGTCTCTCTCTGTTTTTCTGGCGAGTGCATGTGCCCTATAGTAAAAACCTCTCCAAAAAATAAAAAAAAAAAAGTGATGCTCTGATTTTAACTTTCTTCCACTATATAAATATATCTTTGTTTGTTTTTTGATGTTTTGATTTTGACAAAGTATGTTTAAGACATGCATTTATATCACCTGATTTAGGTACTTGACCAGGCTTTCTGAAATTTTTTTCTCAGGAGAATTTCAAGTTACTTTTGTGATTACATACTTAAATAGGAAGGGATTTTTTTTTCTTTTTTCCTTTTTTGTGCTGCTTTATCATAAGAAGAGAAATAAATATTAATTTGAATGACATGACATTAGCACTATATTTTCCTATTATGAAAAAGATTTCAGATGGACAAGTCAAATGATGTCATTCTGTAATAAATTGTTGACTAATCTACTAATAGTATTTATTCTTTTCTTCTTATGTCTAGGTTTTACTTGTTTTGAATGAGACAATGATCATATATGTAGGTAGTTCAGTTAAAAATTAAATACAAGGAAATAAACAGAGGTGATTCTAAGAAGATTCAATGACCGTTACTTCTTCTTTTTTTTTTTTTTTAAACTTGACTTCTCCTTAGAGTTTTACAGTGCTGACTCCTTCTTATCTTTGAAACACTCCATGGAATTATTTTAACACTATTGGGTTTAAGATGGCTACAAATTTCTGTCACTTCCCTACCAAGAAGTGGCAGTTTATTTTTCCACACTCTGGAATCTGGACTGTGTTGTCTTTAATGTTAAGTGTATGATGGAATTAATGTGTCACTTTCTGCCCCAGGTTTAAAGATGACTGACAGTTTCTGCTCATTTTAGTAGAATGCTTCACTCTTAGAATATTTCTTTTCACAGACAGAGAGTAGGTGGTGGGCGATAGTTCCAAGAGAGCTTCAAGTCAACAGTCGGCTTCCACTGTCAGCCAAATGAAAGCGCTATCTTGGGCAATCAAGTCTTTGGACATATCTAGTCCTAACTACCATCTGACTCCGCTCACCAGAGAGTTGCCAAGTAAGAGCCTTTTAGTTAACCTCAATAAATCCATAAAACCATAAGAAATAAAAAGAAATATTTTAGGAAACTAAATTCTAGGGTAAGTATGTGTGTTTCCTAGTATAAAAATCTGTACACTAGTTTAATTGTAAAATTGAAAGTAGAAAAAGTAGAATATAAACTCTATAAATTTTCTCTTTTATCTCTACTATTTATATTTCCTATAGTCTCATCTACCTATGTTTAGTTAAAAAATGCTGGAGGTCTACAAAAAGCAGCACTTTTTTTTCCCAATTCATGTTCTACCCTATAGCAAGTTCACACTTACTTGTGGTTGAATAAATATCTATATAATAACAGACCTAACATCCCCTATAAGCTTCTAACTTTGGGTTGTCAAAAGTCATAATTCCTATATGCATAGAAAAACAGAAAAAAATACATCGTGACTTTTCTGACAACTGATTACTTACTTGATATTCTGGCTATATTTCTTATAACATCTGCCTAATTGGTATTGTTCTTCAAACTTAAAATTTTTCATTGCTCATACTGGATTTTCTCACTGTATTTCCCAGATCAGTGAGTATTTCCACATTCATCCAGTGGTGACAGTCAGAAAATAAAAAGGCATACTTGAAGGCTTCCACTCTATCACATCCTACCACCAATCCACCACCCAATATTAATAACACTACCTCAATTACTCAACCATCCTAGTACTAGTGACCATTATTTTTCATGTGAACCACTGCAATGACCTCACAAATGTTCTTTCCATATCTACTACTCCGTCACTCAAAACTATCTTCTCCACTGCATTCAGACTGATCATTTCAATGTACTGATCATTCTAAGACCTCTTCACAAAGCATTTCATTGTATATATCAGTTGCTGAGATAATGTCTATTTTTACTTTCCATTTAATTGCTAGTTCTAGTCTAGTGTTTGTTATAAAGAAAATATATGCTGATAAAATTAATCAAGTTTAGTTGTCCATGATGGATAAAGATAATCTGAAAGAATTAAAATGTGAAACTCCCTATTCTTTATATATATATTTTTTTGTTTTCAGTCTTTGTTTTGTTTAATGATATGTGTAAGGCATGTTATTAAAACATACACACACAGGACCAGCAGTTAGTGTACTGGCTATGTTGCTGAACTCCCATGTAGTTGACCATGGTTCGAGTCCTGGACCCAGTAGCTTAAACTCACGCCAAGAACATGTGTGTGTGTGCCCAAGATCCTAAAAGGAGACTGGAGGAGAAGGGATTGCAGCAGCGCCATCCCCCTTGGGGGGGGGGGATTTCTTGCTTTCTGTCTGTCTCTCTCCGTCATTCTGGCGAGCGCACGTGCCCTATAGCAAAAACTTCTCAAGAAAAAATTACACGCAGATGATTGTGACATGAGTGTATGTATATATACATAAGTCTATAAAGTCAAATAAGGTCAACCCATTCATTCAAATCTATGGTTTATTCTTATACTTAAATGGTTTATCACAGGCTTCTACAGATAGCATTACTTATAGCTTAGCTATTTTTTTAACTTGCTAAGGGGTGCCAGAGAGAGCCAGAGAGAGAAAGAGAAGGAAAGCGAAAAATCACACTGCCAAGGAGGTATGACCACATCTTGATCTTTCTCCTCCATTCTACTCTCAAGATTTTGAACACATGTACCTGGTGTGATTTTCAAGCCACTGGGTCCAAGACTAGAACCACTTAGTTGGCCATGTGGGATTTGCCTTAACTTCCACTCCATCTGTTGGCCCCCATAACTTAGTCATATTTTAATAACTCTATAGTATTTTGTTGTACTGATAAAACATCATTAGCTAAGTGATCACTAAATGGTAAATACTTCTGTGTTTTATGATTTTCCTTATATTTTTGTCTTGTGCTACATGTGTATTCCTACTAACCCTGCATCCATCTCTCTCAAATTCTGTACCAATAAAGATTCAAATGTAAATTCAGTATTTTTACTCTCAAATTCACTTACTCATTTTTATCTCCTTAACAACTATAAACTGAAAGCACAAATCTCTCAGATTCAAATGCAGAAATATTGGGACCAGCAGTTAGTGTAATGGCTATGTCGCTGAACTCCCATGCAGTTGACCGTGGTTCGAGTCCCAGACCCGGTGGCTTAAACTCACGCCGGGCATGTGTGTGTGCATGCCCAGGATCACCCTGGGGCATGATTTCTCACTTTCTATCTCTGTCTCTCTGGTGAGCACACATGCCCTATAGCAAAAACCTCTCAAAAAAATTTTATTTTCCATTGACTTTATAAAAGAATCATTGGGAAAAACACCAAAATTCAAGTGTTTAAAAAAAAAAGATTTAGGGGACCAGCAGTTAGCGTAATGGCTACGTCGCTGGACTCCCATGTAGTTGACCACGGTTCGTGTCCCAGACCAGGTGGCTTAAAACTCATGCTGGGCGCATGTGCATGTGTGCCCAAGATTCCAAGAGGAGAATGGAGGAGAAGGGATTGCGGCATGGCATCCCCCCTGGGGGGTGATTTCTAGCTTTCTGTCTCTCTGTCTCTCTCTGTCTGTCTGGCGAGCACACACGCCCTATAGCGAAAACCTCTCAAAAAAAAAAAAGATTTAGTGGATAGTAATATGCAGTATTATAACAGTACTAACATATTTGAAGAAAAGAAATAAAGCATGAGGGGGAGTTGTTTATAGAGGATGGATAAAATTCTCAAATACGATGTCACTATAAGCACATCACAGTGGGTGATATAGATAGAATGCTATTTTTCTTATTTTATACACTGTCACATAACTTTTATATACATAACATATAATGATGTGCTTAAGTAAATAAAATTAAATCCTGATGATCGCTTGGTTGTCAGTGAGTCCTAAGAAAAATAAATTAAATAATTCTGTCATAAAACTCTAATTTATCATTTTCCATATTGGGATGATCTGTACAGTAAGATGATAATATTTCAAATAATGACAATATTTCAAATAATAACCCAAGTCCTCACTTGCCCTGGATAGATTTAGAAAGAATCACTTCTCTAAATAACCATATTTCTTCTTTTTTTTAAAAAAATATTTATTTAATTTTATTATCACTTTTTAGTTTGACCAGAGAGAGACAGAGAAAGAGATGGAAAGTGACAAAGCGAGATGCCAGGTCTGAGACTTGAACTGTGGTCAGCCATGTGGGAATCTATCACCTCAACCACCACACTACTTGTTGGCTGCACTATATTACTTCTTAAACGCTAACAGATCAAACGTCTTCTGAATTAAGAACTACTGATCTTTGTATTGCTTCCCATGTTGGAATATTAGAAGCCCCTAGTAAATTGTTCAAGTCCCTTCCTTAGTCAAAAATTTTACCTGACAAAGCAATAAAATATGTACTTTTACTGTGTCTATATAAATATAAGATGCAAATGTTGAACACATCTTTAAAAATGAGACTCAGAAAATACGTTACATGCATCAAAACTACACTGCTTTTTCTTAGCTTATCTGGGAACTCATTCTTCTCTTGAACTGAAGTTCCTTTGATAAGTTCGAGAAGCATCAAAGTTGTTTGATATTTTTCTACGATAAGTAGATAAATCCCATTTGACTAATTTCCACATTTTTGAGAAGTGTCTCCAATTTCTCTGGTATGATATTTACAGGAGTTTGGCCTCATACTTGAATATTAGTTTATTTTCAGACTGTATAGTTTTCAAAAGAATCCAAAACTATTCAACCTATTGTTGCTATAATTTATTTATTTTGGTAAGAGAAGATATGTGTGTATACTGGCAAAAATTTGTCAAGTCTTGTTCAAGATACCATCCAAAGCAGTATATAAAATATGTGAGCGTACTTAGTTTATGTGTGGATGTATATATAGTTTGGTATTCTCTTGCTATAATTGCGGCTCTGCCTTTCCATAATTGGTTCTAGTCTCAACTTATTTATTTTTTATGATTTCTATTCACATTAAATTGTTACGTGTCTCATAGCAAAATATGTGATAAATCACCTCTCAGGGAGATGGCCAGCCTACACTACAATCCCTTCTCCTTCATTCTCTCAAGAATTTAGTTACACATGCAAAATATTTAGTTCAATTCAAAGTATGTATGCAGGTTATTTTTTCTTTTTTAGAGAACTATTTAATTTTATTAATTATCATTATTATTATTTAATTTGTTACAGAGCAAGTATGTTCACCAGACAGAGAGGGATAGTGAGAAAGAAAGCCACCAGACCTGGGACTCCAACTTCCTTCAGCCATGTGGGAGTCCAGAACCTTAACTACCACTGCACCTGCTCATCCCACAATCAGAATTTTAACATCCAGATATGAGCAAGAACATGTAGTGCTTGTCTTTCTGTTTTTGGCTTATTTCATTTAACATAATATTCTTTGGCACATGCACTTGCTAGAGATAAATAGAGAAAGAGAGTGGGAAAGTGATAAATCACCTCTCAGGGAGATGGCCAGCCTACACTACAATCCCTTCTCCTTCATTCTCTCAAGAATTTAGTTACACATGCACATGTTCCCAGTGTGTTTTCAGGCCTCCAGGTCCAGAATTCTAACTGTGGACTTGACCATGTATAATTCAGTGCCTTAACCACCATGTCACCTGTTGGCTCCAAAATACTCTTTTTTAATTTTTTTTGAAAAGTTCTACTGCTGCTGTATTGAAATTTTTGTCAGTACAGTTAATCAGATATAAGTCAAATAGAGAAAAAAGGAGAGATAATGATAATAGAATCAACAACCCCTCTTTCTCTATTTTTTAATTGGAAATTCTATGAGATAATTATAGATTTATACACAGTTGTAAGAAATTATAGAGAGGTCACCTGTAAAGTTTGCCTAGCTTCTCCCAATAGCTACACATGGGAAACTGTGTCATAAACAAGATACTGACTATAAAGTTCAGCTGGTGCTGTGGTAGTTAAGTCATGGCTCCCACATGGCTCATCTGTGGTTCAAGTCTCAGACTTGGTAGCATGAAAACACACTAGGCACATTTTTATGCATGACCATAATCCAGAAAAAGAAATATGGAGAAGAAGGGATTGTACCACAGCCATCCACCATTAGGGATGCTTTCTCTCTCGCTTTCTCTCTCTTTTGCAAGTGCATGTATCTTCTAGCAAATGAAAACAAAAACCAAAACAAAAAAGATATCGGCATTAATACAATCCTCTGATATTATTCAGACCTCCCTAGTTTTACATGTTTTTGCCTGCACACATGTGTCTGTATCTGCATGTGTGTGGATATACAAAATTCAGTATCATTTTATTACCTGTGCACGTTCAGACACCTGCCACTGCAGTGAAGCTGTTAGGCTTGAGTGGCTCCATGGTATAGCAATAGTGTTCTACTCAAGGGATGCTGGATAGACATGGAAGATCTGGCTTTATGGTCGACCCTTAGCTCCCTTTCTGGGCAAGGGAGCTCAGGATCTTGGCTGGCCATAAAGGTTGAGGGCAGATCTTGGTGTGAGTCCTTCCTAGGGCTGCTTATATTTCTCTCTCTCTCTCATGAAAGAAATAAACTTTATAAAGAGATGAAAGGGTTTCACAAGGAAACAAAAAGATACTTTTATTTCCTCTTATAACCACATCTACCCCTCACCTGCTCTTCTTACTCCTCTCTCTCTAATCCTGTAAACCACAAAAATATACTCCTTTTTTTTTTTTTTTTTGGGGGGGTTTTCCTCACTATAGGGTGTGTCCACTCGCCAGACAGAGAGAGACATAGAGACAGAAAGGGAAAAATCACCCCCCGGGGGGATGGTCATGCCACAATCCTTTCTCCTCCATTCTCCTCTCAGGATCTTGGGCACGCACGCTCACGCACCTAGCATGAGTTTTAAGCCACCGGGTCCGGGACGCGAATTGCGGTCGACTACGTGGGAGTCCAGCGACATAGCCATTACGCTAACTGCTGGTTCCCGAATATCCTCCATTTCTAAAATGTGTTGTTTCAGACAAATGTAATCATACAATGTAACCATTTGGATTTGACTTTTGTCATTTAGTTTAATTTACCTGAGGTACATCCAAGTTGTTCTGCATATCAAAATGCATCCCTTTTATTGCTAATTAGTAGACCATGGAATGTATGCATGTTCTTTGGTTTGTGCAATCATTCACTTGTTCGAAGCTATCTGACCTATTTCCAGTGGTTATTATGAATAAAGCTGCTATGAACATTCATGTACAGGTTTTTGTAGGAGCATAATTTTTATTTCTCAGGAAAAAAAAAATGCCTGAGTTCAAATGCTATATTATATGATGACTTCAGGCCATTTTTGGTTGTTTGTTTTGTTTTTTTCTTTTTCTTTTTCTTTTCTTTTTACATTTTGCTATAGGGTGTGTGCACTCACTAGAGAGAGAAGGGGGAGTGAGAAATCACCTACTAGAGGGGATGGCCACACTGCAATTCCTTCTCCTCCATCCTCTTCTTGAGACTTTGGGGGCACACACCACACCCACCCACACACACACACACCTGGTATGTTTTACAAGTTGCCAATTCCAGGACTCGTGCCATAAAGTAGGCCATGTGAGATCCTGTGCTTAACCATCACACCACTGGCTGGCCTGCATGTGTAGTTTTATAAGAAACTGCCAAACTAACCCCCAGGATGGCAGTTTCATCTTACATTCTTGCCAGTAATGTATGAATAATTTAGTTTCTAAACATCATCACCAGCATTTGAAATTGCCACCAATTTTTATTTTAGTAATTCTGATAGGTGTGTAGTGATCAGATATTCTTTCTTATTTTTCTTTTTAATACTTCTACTAGCTGTTGGGGGGGTATTAAAACCCTCAGTTATAATTTTCAATCTGTCTATTTATCCTTTTAGCACTGTCGAGTTTTGCTTTACATATTTTGAGGCTGTGTTGTTTAATCAATTCACATTGTTATATCTTCTTGGTGAATTTGATCCTTCTATAGATACCTAATTTGTTTGCTAATAGTGATTTTCTTTGCTTTAAAAACTACTTTACAAGATATTAATATAACTACATTTTTTTTTGGAAAGGTTTTTGCCATAGGGCGCGTGCGCTCACCAGACAGACAGAGACAGACAGAGAGATAGAAAGCGAGAAATCACCCCCCAGAGGGGATGGCCATGCCGCAATCTCTTCTCCTCCATTCTCCTCTTGTGATCTTGGGCACGCATGCACACACACCCGGAATAAGCTTAAGCCACCGGGTCCGAGACTCGAACCACGGTCGACTACATGGGAGTCCAGCGAAATAGCCATTACGCTAACTGCTGGTCCCACTACACTTTTGTTTTTTTAGTTATTCTTTAGTGATCTATATTTTTCACATATTAATTTTAATAAGCCTATTTTATTGAGTATGAAGTGAGTGCCTTGCAAAGAGCACATGGTTCATTCATGGGCTTTCTTTCTCTTTTGTTTCTCTCTCTGTCTCTCTCTCTTTGTTTTTGTTTTTGTTTTTTTTTTTAAACTATGTCCATTCTTCTTCTTTGACTGGTATCTTTACATACTTATCGAATACATTTAAGGTATTCAGTGTGTTTTATATTTGAATTTAAGAATCTTTAAAGGAAGAAATCTTTTGTGTTCTTTTGTGGTAGTCCATATCTATGACTGGAAGTGGTGCCAAATTCACTTTGTGTTGTCAGGATTTCTAATCTGGTTTAAAAGAGCTGATTAGTTTATCTAGGTTGTACTCCATTGCTAAATTGGGGTGAGAATTTTTTTTTTTTTTTGAGTTTGCTATAGGGCACTCCCTGGAGAGAGAGAAAGAGAAGAAGGAAGAGGAGGAGATGGAGATGGAGAGAGAAAGTGAGAAATCACACCCACACATACACACCACCATGGGAAACAGCCATGCCTCATACAATCCCTTCTCTTCCATTCTCCTCTTGGGATGTTGGGCATGCATGCACATGCACCCTGTGAGCTTTTCAAGCTACCAGGTTCAGAACTCAAACCACACAGTCAGCCATATGGGATCCAGCTGCCTTATCCTCCATGCCACCTGTCTGAATCACTTTTTCTATTGAGTTGTGAATGTAAGACATAAAGCTGCTATGATGTTCCCTTAATACTAAAGTCTTGTTTCCCCCTTTCTACTTTCTCTTGTTTTTGTTTGTTAGATTTTTGTTTTTGTTTTGGCTCTGACATTTTTTCTAGACCTTACAGTTGTACTTAGCAAGAAAGAAAGGAATGGAAAAAAAGGAGGAGGAGTAAGGACAAACTTATCTGGACAAGAAGCTCTTCTTGTTCTCTTCTAATTTACTTTAGGAATTAATTCTTATTGAAAAATGTACTATGAGTTATATACATTGCTTGACAATAAGGACACTCATATTTGAACAAATTCCCTTCCTTTATAATATTTTTTGATTTCCAGGGGACATGTAACTTTCACAGAGAGAGAGAGAGAGACAGAGAGAGAGGGCTAGGGAAAGCGACACCAATGGAGGATGGTCCTGACAGCACACATTCTCCTCCCTCTCCATCCTGTCAGGATCTTGGGCATGCACTCACATGTGCCCAGCATATTTCTCAAGCTACTAGGGTTGGGATTTGAAATGGGGTCAGCTACATGAGATCTGGTTCCCTTATGCACCTGGCTATGGGGTGAGCCTGGATTTATCAATCTTTAAAGGAAGAAATTCTAATGTAAATCAATAATTACATCTAATGAAAAAAGACCCAGTGACATTTTCAGCTCTCTTCTCACAGAAATAAATATTAAAGTCAACCTAAGCAGATAGAAAAGTTGTCACAAATTAATTGATACTTAAGTACATATGAGCCTTTTCACATTTAGTATTGTGCTACAGAAATAAACAGCCCAAGTTGAGGACATATATTAATGACAAAGTAGATCAGTCCTCGGGAGAGCTTGACAAAATTGAGGTAATTTTGAACTTGGTATATTAAAATGTAAAGAATAAGTGTGACTTTCTCCTGAGGATGAGCAGATGCTAGAGCCCAGGTTATGAAGAGCAGGTGGCTTGAAAATCAAACCAGGCACATGTGCTTGAGTGCTCAAGATTCCAGGAGGTGAAGGGATTAAGGTGTGGCCATACCCCATGGGGTGTGATTTCTCATTTTCCCTTTTACTGTTTCTCTAACAAGCACACCCAACCTAAGGCAAAAGCCTCTTTTGGGGGGGGGGGGGGGGGAGGAAAAGGTAAGAAAAGAAAGAAAGGGAAAGAAATTTGAAATCTGTCTAGAAAGTTGTCAGAAGAGTTGCTTTCAATTCCAAAGGCTTTATAGGATTAAATGTATTAATGAAGTAAAAATCCAAAAATACCTGTGTCTGCCTAGTACATGTATTACATATCAGCTATTATTACTATTGAACATGTACTTTATGTTGGACACTAAAAACTGTTTTTAGAATACCAAATCTAAATTAGATCTAGTTTAAACTCATTTACAGAAGGAACATCACCTTACTTTCGATTATATAAATAATTTACATTGCCTTCATGTATAGCTAACAGGAGAAATAACTCCTTCCATTTCAACTAAGGTCCTAGAGATGCAATTTTACAGCTTGTAAATGGCTATAGTCAATACATTAAATATCTAATAAATACAAATCACAAACTCAGTTATATTAGCATCAAAGGCATCATTCATATTTTTTTTTTCACTTTTTTAAAATTAGCTATAGGGTATGTGCACTTGTCAGAGACAGAGGGGGATGAAATGAGAAAGCACCCCCAGGGGGTATAACTACATCACAATCTGGGGCACACATGCACACATACCTGGCATGTTTTCAAACCACTGGATCAAACCACAGCCTGCCATGTGGAATCCAGTCACCTTAAGCACTATGCCACTGGCTAGTCACAATTCGTCTTAGGTTTATAGTTACTGTGGTCATTATAATTGGATAGCAATGTATGTTAGCTATATCCTGAAATAAAATGTATTATGCATGGTACGATGTTAATATTCTGTCACATAGAAATATGGAGATAGGCATCTTAGGGCAGATTAACTTGCTCTATTCTAAGAGATTCTCTAATCTATGCTTCTTCCAGCTCAGCATTTGGTTCCTTCTAAGACATCCTCCTCCTTCTCATGGTCCAGTGTAGCAGCATCTGTATTCTAGACAGCAGAACAAGGTAAGGAAAAGGGGGACAAACAAAAGTAACACATGGAAGGTTCAAAGAGGAAGCCACAGGAGATACTACTGGCCAAGATTATGTCATATGAACAAAGAGCTCTGGAAAAGAGCTTTCAAAACATGGTTTTTATGCTGAGTGTCCATGTATCTAGTTAAAATATATTACTCCTACAGATAAAAGAGAAAAGGAACATCAAGAAACATGAAAGTCGCTACAAGACTTACCATGGTTGGGAACCAGCAGTTAGCGTAATGGCTATGTCGCTGGACTCCCACGTAGTCGACTGCGGTTCGCGTCCTGGACTCGGTGGCTTAAAACTCATGCTGGGCGCGTGTGCGTGCGTGCCCAAGATCCCGAGAGGAGAATGGAGGAGAAGGGACTGCGGCATAACCATCCCCCATGGGGGGTGATTTCTCGCTTTCTGTCTCTATGTCTCTCTCTGTCTGGCGAGCGCACGTGCCCTATAGTGAAAAAAACAACAACAACAAAAAACGAGTTACCATGGTTTTAAGTGAAACCAATGCAAAAAGTGAAGAAAAAATTTCTAATTTATTATGAATTACATATGTCAAATGTTTAAAGCAAGTATTTAAAATATTATCCTCCAAGTTACACATAAAGTCTGGATAGCCCAGATTTTTGTATATGACCTCTAATTTTGGTCAAGAGAACATGATAGTCAGAAAACATTTTAAGTCCCATTCAAAATCCAAATTACTTTTTAAGTGACCTTTTTCAGGTGATCTCTTATTATTCTCCAATTATACTCAGTAAACAAAGTGCAAATTGAGCCCTAATGGGAGTCATTTTATATAATGGGTGGAAAAATCAACCATTATATTTAAGTTCATTAACCAAAAGGGAAAACTTTACAGGATGGAACTGATTTTATAAAGATATGAAATAAAGTAAATAAGATGATCATTAAATTTCATACATGAGAATTAGTCAAGGTGTCTTTTAGTAAAATCATAAACTGGAGATCTTCACAAGTAGGAATGCCTTTTAGTACACTTACAGAATCTTTCAATCAAATGACTTTATAAACTATTGAAGGCAACAAGGATAGTTCGGTTTGATCTTTTTTGGGGGGGTGTGGATTTTTTTTGCCATAGGGCACGTGTGCTCACCAGAAAGACACAGAGAGAGAGACGAAAAGCAAGAAATCATCCCACAGGGGGGATGGCCACACCGCAATCCCTTCTCCTCCATTATCCTCTCAGGATATTGGGCACACATGCACACACGCCTGGCATGAGTTTAAGCCACTGGGTCTGGGACTCAAACTGCAGTTAACTACATGAGAGTCCAGTGACGTAGCCATTATGCCATCTGCTAGTCCCCAGTTTGATCGTTTCTAAGAATTGTGAGGTGAGGCCAGCAGGTGGTATAGTGGTTAATGGCATTGGATTCCTACATGGCCCACCATGGTTCAAGTCGCAGACCTGGCCACTTGTTTTCTCACTTTCTCTCTCTCTCTTTCTCCCTCTCCCTCTCCTTCTCTCTCTGTCCCTCAAATTAAAATAAATAAAAAATAATGTTAAATAAAATAATTTTAAAAAAAGAATAAGAAAATCAATCACGACTTTAGTCTATGGCAAAAATACACACCTCTAAAGATAACAATACTTATGAGACAGTTTCTAAAGAAATTACTAATTAGCAAGTTGCTAAAGGAGCGATATTTTTGGCTTGATATTAGGGCATGGGAATTGGCACATTCACTTATTAGCATTCCACATGAAAATACAAAGACTTTATGCATTTGGTCATTGGAAAAGTCATGACCTATTTTTCTGTGTTTTTCTATGCAAAAGTGCATCATGACTTTTCTGATGACCCAATAAAATACAAAGATATCAATAATGTGAGAATGCCATTGACAAGCGCTCAGAGCATTTTATAGCAATATAGAACCTTAGGTAATTATTGACTGTAGTTCCAGGAAGATCCACTCTGAAAATCTGAGTCCTTGAAAACAACTGACTGAGCAACAGCATTTGTTAGGATTTTAGCAGTTAAGTCAGATATACTTTATGTGCAATGGTGATATTATGGCAGGCAGTATAACACACAAATTGGTCACTTAGAACATAAATGGGATTAATTGTCCAGTAAAGAAGTTCTCAACCATACGAAAGACCAAAATCACCTAGATGCAGATGGATTACAGCTGCAAAAAGGACATTTATAAAAGATGAACATTGTGAGTGACTATATGATTTGATATGAAAAAGCTTTACTATGATGCATGAAAAATAATAAAGAGCGCTCATGTCTGGGAAATGTGTTTTAACTTTGTTAATGAGTAGTGCCTGACAGAGAGGTGTTTAGAATGCTGAATACTTGGTGGATGAACACAGACTTTAGTAGTTTTAATAGATTCCCTTTGAAGCATGTGCATATAGAAGAGCAAAAGGAGAGATTTAATCTGGAAAAAGTGCCACTCTCATGTTATTAATAATGAGCAGAGAGATTAGAGCTTTGTTCACTTTCCCTTCTCTACCTTAAATAGTCACTGTGATGAAGGGGTAAATACAGACAGATTGAAGTTAGAATCTCAGCTGTGCATCAGCTATATAAAAATTAACAAGTATATTATTTAGATTTTCATCAGGAATCAAACTACCATAAGTGAGGTAGAATAAGAAATTTGTTAGTGGAACTGTGATTTGTCAGTGAGACGGTGGCATAGGCAGTGGCATACTGATCAGTAGTGTGGGGAGTCACGTGGAATACGGTGTGTTCAGATCCTGTGGTGACTAAAACATACCAGACATGCACACTGCCTAAGATCCTGACCTACTGGGAGGCATGGGAGAAGGTGAATGCAACGTCATGACACTCTGCTGAGAATGCCTGTCATTCCTTTTCTCTTCTCTTCTTTGTTCTCCTCTCTCTCTCTCTCTCTCTCTCTCTCTCTCTCTTTCAATAAAGTATTTTTTTTTTAGAAAGAGGGACTGATGTCAGCACACCAGTAAAACACAACACCCTACAAGGCTCTCCCACATGGGATGGTTTCAGATTCATGTCCAGAGACCAACCTTTATTTAAAAAAAAAAAAAAAAAAAGTTAAATAAAATAATTTAAAAAAATAATTATAAGAAAATCATGACTTTAGTCTATGGTAAAAATATGTGCCCCTAAAGTACTTATGAGACAGTACTATGACCTCACATGTGTCCCTAATCCTGGCCTTGCTGAGACTGGGGATGGATCATGGAATCAAGATCCCATTGTAGGTTCTCTCTCTCTCTTGCTCATGAGAGCAATTAAGCTGTAAAAAGGAAATGTAGTAGTGATATATATGATATTATGCAATTCGGGAAGCTGATGACGATGCCTATGAAAAGCTGTTGCCTTGGTGTGTGTAAGTGGGTCTGAAATAATGTTGATCAGCAGGGCCAACATCAGGAAGAAAATTTGGGCTTGAAGGGGGAAGAGTAAAATACAAATCCATGAGGAAATACTGAAACAAAGAATTCCCACATCTATCTTGGACTATCTCCAACCTCCATGACTTGCAGAAAAAACTGGTGACTTTCAAGATAGACCTGCTAAAAGACCTGTCCTCAGACATGATGTGAAAGAAGACGCTTGACTCTGGGAGCTAGGACTGCCATGAGTTTGGCCCCATACATGCAAAAGGAGCCAGTAGAGCTGTGAAAACGTGGGGGCTACTGCAGCACCAGACCCCGGCATTGCATTTCAGAAGCTAGTGGCTACTGCTTTGGTCCCCACCTTTTAAATATCAAACCCATTTTCCCCCACAGCCAAACTTTATCTTCCATACAAGGAAGGGAATGTCGGAAAATACAATTTCACTTAGACAAAGTTCAAACAATACAAAACAACCATGCAAATCATTTAAACTTTTTGAGTCACTGTTTTCTTTCCTAAAATGGAAACAAAAATAGTTCTCAGAGTTATAAGTTGGAAAAATACTGATTTTTTTTAAAAAAATGGCGGCTCTACTGATTACCAGAGATAGAGATAGCAACGTGTATTCCTTCCTCTTTCCACCACTCTTTCACTTAAGAAGAGTGCTTTGCCATAGAAAGTATAGTCACAAAGATCATGAGAACCATGAGATACTCAAATCTTTCTCCTGCTTCTTTCAGAGATATATCAATTTGTAACTCTGTCTTGGGGAAACAGCTACAAGGGAGCTTGCAGAAATGGGTTTTTAAGCTTCCAGGCTATGCACTTAAAAGCTGTGTTTCGGGGTCAGCAGGTGGCTTAGTGGTTAAGGTGCTGGACTCACATGGTCAACTGTGGTTCAAGTTCCAGACCTGGTGGCTTAAAATTCATGCTGCGTACATGTGCATGTGTGCTCAAAATCATGAGAGGAAAATGGAAGTGAAGGGACTGTGATGTGGTCATCCCCCCAAGGAGTGATTTCTTACTTTCTGTCTCCCTCCATTTCTCTGGCAAGTACATGTGATCTATAGCAAAACTCTGTCAGAAAAAAAAAAAAAAAAAGGTGTGTTTTCCAGAGAAGTAATATTATAAAGTATGAATAGAGGCAAAACCATAGATTTTTCTTACACATATTTGAAAAGAAACTGTTTTTTTTTTTTAAATGTGTCACACTGGCCCACACATACACACAAACACACACATTAATAATAGATAGTAATTTTTACCACGTGAAATGTTTTTTTTGAGGACTAGTGAAAGTCTTTCAGCCACCAGAGATAGGTGGTTCAGACAGCTGGTTCCCACATGGCTGACTGTGCAGCTGAGTCCCAGACTTGGTGGCTTGAAAAACACACTGAGTGCCTGCATGCTCAAAATCCCAAAAGAAGGGTGAAATGGAGAAGGGAAGAGGAGGTGCTTTCTCACTCTCTCTCTCACTCTCTGCTTCTCCCTCCTGGAAGTTCATGCAACAAATTAAAATAAATAAATAAATAAACAAACAAACCTAATGTCAAATAAACTTTTAAAGGTAGAAATAAAGTAAATGTCTGCCTATTTTTAAGGAATATGAGAAGTATAAGAGTAAACAAACATTCCTTCCAAAGATACAAGTAAGGTAGTTAGCAAAATCAGAAATAAAAACAGAAACATTTATAGGTCAAATAATGAACTCTTGTGATTGTCAAAATAGGTCTTAGTCTTTGAGATAATTTGTTTATCTCATATCAAGCTTCCATTTGTGACGCTATAATTAGAATTTGAATCCCTCATTCTTTTTTTCAAAGTGGGAGGCAGGTGCAGATTTTACAACAAGCTAGCAGGTATTAGAGGTAAGCGCTGAGTGCTGTATAAAAGATAAGAGACTCATAGAATATTACAAAACCATTTTTTAACAGAAAACTAATTATTTTAGCTAGTATGCATAAAGATTTAGACTAGAACTGATAGTATATCTTTTAAATTAAGTACAAGAAGAGAAGTTTTATGCTAATAGGCCATTAACCAGAGCTACCCTGGAATACTTGCACATAAAGAAATGAATTTAGGAGCAGATAATCATTGTAGAAAATTTCTTTTAAAGACAAAGTTTATATCCCAAGAAAGATAAATGAAAACTTATAGAGTAGATTTGGTATAATCAAATAATTAAGTTTCTCTCAGCTTAAGAGGATTGAAAATTATTATTAAAATCATTTCTATAGTCAGAGTTGGTAAAGTTGGGTCAAGAGAAAATTAATTTTATGATTTTTAATTTAAAGAATTATTTAATTTAATTTTATTCACTATTATTATTTTTTAAATTTGAATGGAAAGAGAGAGGAGAAGTGAGAAAACAAGCCAACAGGTGCAGGACTTGAACGACAGTCAGTAATGTGGGAATTCAGTACCTTAACCACCACACCACCTGCCAACCCAACTGTATGATTTTTTCCTTAAGTCACCTTATCTCCATGACTCTCCTAAAAGTATGTGGCATGCCTTTTCCTAGTAGAGACACAGCTTCTCTCTGCAATCTTATAACTTGCTTTTAAGTCACAATCTAGCATCCATTATTTTAATAACTAATTGTGTTTAAAACTAAAATTTAAAGTGTTTACTTATTGTTATTTATAAATAATGTTTTATCATATTTTAAATGGTTATCTTTCATTATCAGATTACTTATATTTACACAGTTTTTTTGTTTGTGTGTTTTATTGCTAGAGGTCATATACACTCACCAAAGAGAGAAAAAGAGAGAGATAATCCCTAATAAGACATGGTCATGCCTCAATCGATTTTCCTCCACTTCTCCACCCTGTCAGGACTTCAGGCACATGTGCCTGACATATTTTCAAGCCACTTGCTACAGCAGAATTTTAACAATGGTTGGTCATGTGGGATCCAGCTCCCTATGCCCAGGGCCCAACACACTGAACTGTGCAGCCAGCCTGGCATAGAGATTTTTGTTGGCCAAGTACTTAGAGTTATACAGAGATAAGAAGTTTGTGTTCGGAAAATACTCTACTACTTTCAGACTGTGAGACCAAGATGGGTTACTTAACCTTTATTCTCATACAATGGGGATGATTATACTTACCTTACAAAATTGTTTTAAAGATGAAATAATGTAATAAATGTAAGAACATACAACACAGTGCCTAGTGATAAAGAATAGTGACACGGTTATTTTTTCCAGATCTGATGTAATCTATTTTGACTTATCAAATCAACTCTGTTTGAAGTGCTACTTTTCCTAACATTCTTTATTTATCTAGATTTTTGTTTTTCAGAATGCTAGGAGACAATGCTTCATACTCTCTTCAGAAATTGCTCCTGTATTGTACTCAGTCTAGTAATAAATCTGCCTTAAACATGTTGTCTTAGTTTGCTATTCTTTTTTTTTTTTTTGGAGAGATTTCGCTATAAGGCGCGTGCGCTCGCCAGACAGAGAGAGACATTAGAGACAGAAAGCGAGAAATTACCCCCCAGGGGAGATGGTCACGCCACAATCCCTTCTCCTCCATTCTCCTCTTGGGATCTTGGGCACGCACGCACATGCACCCGGCGTGAGTTTTAAGCCACCAAGTCCGGGACACGAACCGCTGACGACTACGTGAGAGTCCAGCGACATAGCCATTACGCTAACTGTTGGTTTCCTTAGTCCACTATTCTGTTGTTACCAGAAATACCTGACCCTGGGGGATTTATACAAATAGTAATTTATTCAGCTCCTGGTTTGCAGATCCAAGAAAAACTATGTTTCACCCTGTAAAGATACACAATGATTAAATGGAAAGAAACAAATTAGAAAAAGAATGTCATGCATTGGAAGACAGAATCCACATGGCCGATTATAGTTTGACTCCCAGCCCTGGTTAGTGACTTGAAAAAATGCTTAGCATAGATGCCCGAAATTCTGATGGGAAGGTGAACTGGAAGAAAAAGGAATGTGATGTTACTATGCCCCATTGGCTAGATGCAGGTGATGGTGCTTTGTCTCTGTGACAAGTGCACATTGACTCTGGCAGTTAAAAAAAATGCTCCAATAAAAATTGGAAAAGAGAACACCTAGACAATATTTTAAAAGGGAATTCATTTGTTAGGAAAAAAAATAATGTGGCTCCCAGAAGAAAAATGCTCAGAGCTATGAAGATACAAATACCTTAGCTAAACTTTTCCTCCCAGAAATATGAAACAAATTTGTCCTAGGTTTTATGCCTTGAATATGTCCCTCAAAATTCATGTGTTAAAATTTGGTGAGCCATTATAACAGTATTAAGAGATAAATTAAAGTGGAAAATTTAATGCAATTATACGACTAAGAGGTATTACCTTTAAAAGGTGATTAGGATTAGACAAATTTATCAGGGTAAGGCTCCCATGGTTGGCTCCTGGTAGATTAAAAGGAGAAGACCTAGAGACAGAGATGGCTTCTCTTCCCCATGAGATGACCTGCCCTATCAGCATGAAAGCCTTCACCAGGTGTGGCTCTTGACCTTGGGCCTCCAAACAGTGAGTTAAATAAACCTCTATTCTTCATAAATTACCCAGTGTGACATTCAATTATTAAACAGCAGAGAATGAACTAAAATACTAGTTTAACATAAGCAATAGAAAATATTACAGTTAAATTATATAAAAAAGATATTTTGTAAGAGTATAGTGAGGATATTCTTAGGTTATTTCTAGAGTCTTAATGAACTCCAAAAGACTTATGCACAGATAGTTAACTGTTATCTAGTATTTCAAAATAAATAAGAGAAAAACAAAAAGTAATTGAGAAGATACTAGAGGCTATGAAAAATAGCATAAATCCAACTAAAATAAGTTTAGAAAGGAGATGTTAAAAGAAAAGGACTTTTATAAAGTTTATAAAATAGACTAGACAGATCTCATAAAAGTTCTAGAAATAAAAGGAAAAAATGACACTTTAGAAAATGAAGACAAATAAAAAGAAATACAAGACTGATGAAATTAATAAAATCTTCATGTAATAGAAAATGGAAAAAAGGAAAATTAAAAATAATAAAAGGTCAGGACAAGATAAAAATAATTTCAGAGAAATTCTAAAGTATTTCTGAAGTATAAAATCTTGTCCAAAAGTATGGCAAATGGCACACAAAGTCACTATGAACGAAACAATGGGAAGAGTACAGAAGTTCAAATAAACTTATCTGATATAGAAGTAACCTTGAAATTACATATTGATGTGACACAAATTATAACCTAAAACTATGGATTCAGATCGGATGCTATCAAAAATATACTCTACTAAAAGAAAAATAAAAGTGCCACACTAATAATGCTACTCATTATTCTTAACAGCACTTACAAAGCTAAACTGGGCTGCTATAACAGAAGTATGTGTATTCTTCAATTAATCTACCATTAAGGTAGACATCCTAACCTGGGAAGGGGGAGGGAAGGGAATCAAGGAGGAACAGAAGAGAAGGAGAAAAATTAAAAAACAACCCAGATAGATTTTAAGTCATAAGGAGTTACTAAAGTGAAAAATCTAAGTTCGTGTCAGTCTAATTTGAGGTTTTAAAGAAAAAATTATTTTTAAAATACTACAAAAACTTAAGGTATTTTAAAATATAGTATTAAAGCTCAGTGGCAGCTTAAAAAATGGGGAAAACCAAGTATCAGTTTTCATTTCCTGTAAATATTTTACGATTGTACTTTATTGACCAATTTTTAAAGTTTATTATTCTAATCTACTTTTTTTAATTGGTTTTGCCTTAGATCATGGAACAGCCAATCTTCTGTTCCCTTCTCCTTCATTCTCCTCCCAGATCTTGTACACACATGCACAGGCACTCGCTGTGAGTTTCAAGCCTCGGGTCTGGGACTCGAACCACAATTGTTTAAGCAGGACGAGTCCAGAGACATAATTGCTAAGCCAACTGTTGGTCCCTTAATTTACATTTAATCACCGTATATCTTTACAGTGTACAATATTGTTTTTCTCAGTATGAATACAGTCCATATTAGCCAAGTTGAAGGTATCTCCATACACATTAACAGATCATTTTCCATTTGTGTGTCCAGTAAATGTTTTGTTTTCTTTTCTCCCTGATCCCCTCCCTCCTTCCTCCTATAACCCACCTCCTTCTATACTATCTCAAAATATTTGTGAGAGAAAATTTCTCTTTACAGAGTTATTCCAGATAATAATTATGGGCTAATTATTAAAACTATAAAAAATCACTTATTCATAAACCTCTCGGGAAATAATATACTTACACCTAGACCTGTATAATCAATGGCTAATAACAATGTAGGAAAGAGAGAGCCAAGGAAGAAAAGGAAAGAAGGAAAAGGACAGGTTTTTTTGTTTGTTTGTTTGTTTTTCCAGATAAACTTATGAAACAGTCTTACTGAGAAAGTGAACAAGAAACAGATCATAAGTTAATATTGAAGGACTGGACTGGTGCAGAAGTAAAATGGGACCTGGTAAAACCCACCTAGGAAGGTTTTGTGATTCACATCAGGAGAGCTCCCTGGGCTGGCTGAGACAGGGTAGATCACAGTTCAGGACCTGGCTGGGACTGTTGTCTGTCTCTATAGTTCTATCTCTCTTCCTCTTGCTCATGAGAAAATAAATGGGTAAAATATAAACTAAAACCATTTAAGATCTAACTGCCAGATTCGCAGGAAACACAAGAACCAGAGAAATATGTTAAATGTCAGTACAAGAATGCATCAGCAAAACTATTCTGTGAAACGCCTCATAATTAAAAAAAGAATTGTGTTTTTTTGTTTTGTTATTGTTATTGATTTTTTGTTGAGAGGATAAAACGAAAGAAAAACTAAACAAAACAAAGGAAAGGGTTACTTGTGTATTCAAACATATGCAAGAAACATACACTAACAGAATGCAATGTCTGAATATAAACAGTGGCTAAATATTGGTTGATGAGTTGTTTTTATAAAATATAGGTGTGATAATGATATTATGGCTAAGATTTTTGAAAAAGAATCCTTGTGTTTTATATATCATATAAAAATATTTATGTGACATAATTTTTACATATAGAATTTGTTTCTAAATAATTCATTGATGATGTAGGAAATATAAATGAAACAAAGTTGCCATTAGATAATAATTGATAAAGCTAAATAGCAGATATATAGGAGTTCATTTTACTATTTTTTATATGACATATGTATATGTATATAATTTTCCATAGTATAAGATAAAAGTGAATAAACAGATATTCTTTCTAAATGTATTTTCCCTCGATATGTGCTCTAGTATTTTAGGGGATCACTGGTGTTGAAAGTAAATCATACTTCATATTTCAGGTGTGTGTGTGTGTGTGTGTATGTGTGTGTGTGTATTTTTTAACTTGTCAGAGGGCACACGTGCTTGCCAGAGAGAGAGAAAAGAGGGAAAGTGAGCAAGCACCAAACCACAGGGATGGCTATATCACAATTCCTTTTCTTCCATTTCGTCAGGATTTTGAACATGCACACAAACACCTGGCATGTTTTTCAAGTCTCTGAGTCCAAGACTGAAAAGGTGCAGCTGGGACGCAAAATGTGGTATCCAGTCACCTTAATCACATGCCACCAGATGGCCCAGATCTGTTTATGTTTTTCCTTTTGAGGTGATGGAGGGAATTTGGTGCTCATTTTAGAAATTAGTTTTCTAGGGGGACCAGCAGTTGGCATAATGACTATGTTGCTGGACTCCCACGTAGCCAACCATGGTTCAAGTCCTGGACCCGGTGGCTTAAACTCATGCCAGGTGCCTGTGCATGCGTGCCCAAGATCTAGAAAGGAGAATGGAGGAGAAGGGATTGCGTCATGGCTATCTCTCCCGGGGGGTGATTTCTTGCTTTCTGTCTCTCTGTCTTTCTGGTGAGTGCACATGTCCTATAGTAAAAGCTTCTCAAAAAAAAGAAGAAATTAGTTTTGTAGAAAATAGGATGAAAATAGAGAAAAGTGGTTATGTAATTTCAGAATCTACCTCTCACTCACTGGTACATATTCACAAATGTACCTTTTAAAAGAAAAACAGATTACTTTGAACATTTTCCTCAACATATACGAATTTAGTTATAAATTTAAAAGTACTCTATAATAACCAATTATCACACACAGGCAGAGAAATATATTCTATTTCTAGTTTAAGTTACATTAAAGTATTATTTGAATAGGTGCCCCTATTTTGATACAATGAATTCCTGAAAATTATGTTATTATATCTGGTAAAAAACAAATTCTTTGAGTTACTAACCTGTCACATCATTTCTATGACAACTAAGTTCCAGATTTTCTTAGGTTTTACACTTATTGTTTTTCTGTCATTCCTTTATTATTATATTCAAAACAATGCAATATAAATATATAAACTTACTAAATTTACGCTTTCTTTATAAAAATGTATTCCCCTTTCTACCCTACAAGTAAAATTATTTCTGATAACTGTCTGAAAGGAGAATTGACACAGGACATTTTTGTTATCTTACATAGTCTCTTCCTTTCCTTGAACTGATATCCTGCTGACTCTTACTCCTGGTTCTTTGATCCTGGGAACAGTGGGAGTCATAAATCTCTATTTCAAGTCAGGCCAATCATGTTTCAACATTCAGTTGGAAAAGACAGATGGGGATATTTTCCACATTTTATTACTGCAGGAAATAAGCAAGATGACATTCTCAAATTTCATTTTTCTAAGTGATTAAAACTGGAGGTCATTGCCCTATTTAATAGCTATATCATATTTTCTGTTCCAAATGTGAAGATTTAAAATATATAATAATATAGAGTTTAGAACATGTTAAAGTTTAACAATTATCAGTGCTATCTGTCACACTGCTTTGGATTTTTTAAAGTTTATTCATTTATATGATGAGGGAGAGAGAAAAAAGACAAGTAGCTTTGATAGCATCTCATTCTGCAATCTTCCCCCAGCCATGCAGGTCACTCAGGATCATGGGCACGTGTGTGGTTACCCAGCATGTACAAGTCACCCAGGCAACCGAACTCTAGTCTTCCACATGGTTCCACCTCGAGGAATGGCACTCTACCACTGCACCACGTTGGCTGAGCCTCTTTGACTTTTAATATTTTATTATTACATAAAATCATGTTTTAAAGTGTAAACAAGCATAATCTCATATGGTACAATATTAAAACATTGTGAAATAACTTAAAACTCTATTTATGTCATGTATCATCTTTTGTTCCTCAGCAGAGTCTTTGTGTTAAGGATATACCGGGAAGATGGCATGGTGATTAAATTGTTGGAATCCCATATGGTCAGTTGCAATTTAAGTCCTGAACCTGGCACTTGAAAAGTCACACCAGGTGTCTGTGCATGTATGACCAAAATCCTGAGAAGAATTGGGACAAGAAAGGATTAAGGTATGACCATTCCCCTCTGTGGGGGTGATTTCTCATTTACCCTGTCTCTGTATTTTCTGTCTCTCTCCTCTCCAGTGAACACACATACATTATGACCACAAAAAGAAAAAAAAAAAAGACTTGGGAATATTTATTATTTAGATCTTTAGTCTTTAGAAGGCTTTCAATAAAGTATGTATGGAATAATGTAGTCCTTGGAAGTTTCTAAGAACTCATCTGTCAAAATAATGAGGTTTAGGGGATGGCAGGTGGCATGGTGGTTAAGGGCACTCAATTCCCACATAGGTGACCACAGTTCTAGTCTCACACCTCGTGCTTGCTTTCTCACCTTCCCTTTCTCCCTCTCTCTTTCTCCCTCTGTCCCTCTCTGGTCAAATAAGTAAATAAATAAATAAAGTTATAGAAAACATTGAGGATTACTTATTTTTAAGATGATTTAAAATAATTGAATGCTTTTAGGGACCAGCTGATGGTGCAATGGTTATGTCACTGGACTCCGACATAGTCGACTGCAGTTGAGTCCTGGACTCCGCAGCTTAAAACTCATGAGCATGTGTGTATGCATGGTCAAGATCCTGAGAAGAGCATGGAAGAGAAGGGATTGTGACATGGTCATCCCACCCCTGGGGGGGAAGGGTGATTTCTCAATGAGTTCACATGCCCTATTGAAAAACCTCTCTTTAAAAAAGTAAATAACTGAGGGACCACCAGATGGTGTATTGGTTACACTGCTGGACTCCCACGTAGCCAACAGTGGTTGGAGTCCCAGATCCAGTGGTTTAAATCTCATGTCTGGCACATGTGCATGTGTGTCCAAGATACTGAAAGGAGAATGGAAGAGAAGGGATTGTGGTGTGGTCATCCCCATGGGGGATGAGGTGGGGGTGATATCTCACTTTTTGTTTCTCTCTCTCTGTCTTTCTGGTGACTGTACATGCCCTATTGCAAAAATCTAAGAAAATTAAATATTAAAAAATAATGTTTAATAATTATAATCTCGTTTAAGATATGTAATTCTCTGCATGTCAATTATTGCCTTAGAAATATGTCCTTTTCTTAATTTTCATATTTATTTGTATGAAATAAAATTTTCTGGTCCACTAATTCTCTCATACTTCTATAATCTACTGCTGAAGGAAACTTTTATGAACTTTCAAGGACCATATATTACATTTTCCATGATCTATTCTTGGTTGCCCATCTGCAAAAGAAGAAATCCTTGCACATTTTTGTGATATTGATCATTTTTTCATAGTTGAGACATATTATTGTATACCATTAATCAGATAATTCTAACATATGAAATCTTTTCTGGTCTTAATATAATGACTGTTCCTTATACTGACTTTCATTCATAGTAGCTTAATTAATTTTGTCTGAGTACCCCTTTATTATGAGCTAATATTTAATTAATCTTTGTGGAAATTCTGAGGAGCAGAATTATGGATTCTTTCTTCCAGAGTAAAATTGCATTTGGGACTAAGCATGTTATTATAAACTTGGGACTATTAAAGATACATAGGATTCCTTTAAGTTCAGTTAAAATTTATGATTCAAGAATAAGTCTAAAGTTAAACATTACAAATCTGCCACTAATTTATTAATTAATCTGAGGATATTTGTACAATTTGGGCATTTGCATTCAGTTTGCGTTTCAGGTATGGTACTAGCAGTAATAGAGAAGATCCTAGTGTAAGACCCATAATTCATCCAGTGTGTTTTCTCTCGGATTTAATAACCCTGTAGTGTATATGCTATACACTGTTGCCAGAATTGGAAGTCTTTACGTCCATTCTAAAACTTATGTTTTCTTTATTATCAAAGAGAAATGAACAGTTATCTATCCTTCTCTTTAGCACAAGACTTTTTTTGTTAAGTTTGCTATAGGGTATGTGTGCTCACTACAGAGACAGAGAGAAGGGTTTGGGGAGTGAAAAAAATCACCCCCAGTGGTGATTGGTCACACGACAATCCCTTCTCCACTCTCCTTTCACGATTTTGAGAATGTCACACAGACAGGTGCTCAGAAGGTTTTACAAGCCCCAGGGTCTGGGACTTAAACCACACAGTTAGCCATGTGGGATCCAGCTGCCTTAACCTCCATATCATCTGCTGGCTCAATGTAAGATATTTTTAGAGTGTCTCACTAGCATCCTAACTGCCTCACACACTCCATAATTAACAAATGTAAAATTATAAGCTTGCTCCCTATTCTGATGAGGTGGAATAATACTATTAGGCAAAGAGTTCTTGCTAGGTTCCTTTATTTGAGTTGTGGTTCCCAGTACCTGAGAAAGTTGAAAGGAGAGGATGGATACTGAGCTAAGCCTGACCAAAAAAAAAAAAAAAATTCAGAGTGTGTTTTGCTTTTAGTTTATTTTTCTTTTATTTTTTAATTGATTATTGACCATGGTTTTGTGATATGATAGCCAAAAATTTCAAGACAGTGGGTAGGGCAGCTATGTCAGTTAAGATGAATTCTTTTCATATCAGAGAATCTTTCTTTAATTCATCTTACTTATTTTTGGTTAACTGATTTTTAACATGTTTTACCACCTTCTTGTAGCAATTCATGCATCAGTATTTCCAGCAGCATAAGTGATCTCATTTCTGGAACACCACATTCATTTTATTGGGTTGTCAGAAAAGTTGTGTATTTTTTCTTCTTTTTTCTATGCAAAAATGTGTCATGATTTTTCTGACAACCCAATAGGTGGAAGCCATTACAGTATCCATTAATATAAGATACAATTTTAACCCATTATTATCTAAGTTAATTTTTTCTTTGGTCTACATATACAATCCTCTTGACCACTAGACTTGTAATGCTAATCAAGAGACATTTCTGGGAACCAGCAGTTAGTGTAATGGCTATGTCACTGGACTCCCACGTAGTTGACCGTGGTTCACGTCCCAGACCCGGTGGCTTAAAACTCACGCCAGGCGCATGTGCGTGCGTGCCCAAGATCCCGAGAGGAGAATGGAGGAGAAGGGATTGCGGCATGACCATCCCCCCTGGGGGGTGATTTCTCACTTTCTGTCTTTATGTCTCTCTCTGCCTGGCGAGCGCACACGCCCTATAGCAAAAATTTCTCCAAAAAAAAAAAAGAGAGAGAGAGAGAGACATTTCCTACAGAATTTTAGTGTGTTTAAATTATTAGAACCTAATTGTTCTAAGTGATAATGGGAGAAATCTCATACATGAATTATATTTTAGCCTCTGATTTCCTTTCAATTTTTAAATAGAAATTGTGGAAGTAACTCATTCTCTTGATTGATTTTATACTATCATTTCATATCATCTTTTCTCCTTTTTTTGATATAAGAATTAAAAAATAGCAAATAGATGGCAAAAAAGTGCTTGGAAAGAGTATAAGTCTTATTCCTGGAATGCCTACAATTTTAAACGTTATGCATATACTCATTTTAGAATACTATACTTCAAAGTAAATAATTTTTGACATAAAAAATGACTGTATTCATTTTATAGCTTTTTATGGAGTTAGAATGGCTACTTAATTTTATTGATATTTTTTAAGGTCACTTATTATTTAGAGAGAGACAGGCACCCTTAACAGGGTCTTCATGGGGAGATCTTCCCTCCACCTCTGTAGTCAGCCAGAATTATGGTAGTACCTGGCATGATAAGGTAGACAGCAGAGCTTTCCCATATGGCCTCTAGCATTGGGACCACATGAAATGCATGGAGTCACTGAATAGCACACCCTCCAAAGGCAACAATCGATGACACACTAGCCCTGAAGTTCTTGTAATCCTCCAAATCATATCTTTTCTACTTGAGATTTTCTTGTCTTCCTCTTTTTTTTAATAATTATTTATTTTATTTTATTCATTATATTTCTTACTTTATTTATTATCATTTTAATGCATTCGATCACCTTACATCATTTAGCTTGTAAAGAGATGTACGCAACGTGAAATACATCTCGGACCAGTCCAGTTGAGAATATTATACTCATTACCTACAAATTTCTGTCTTTCTCTTCTATATCCTGTGCTGTGACATGAATAGAAAGTGCTGGATTTATTAAAAACAAACCAGAGAGTACCTCTGTAAGTCCTTGCCCTACCTATTTCCTCTCAGGGTTGTAAGGGGGTATTTTTTCCTCATAAAATGATGTTGAACTTGTGCTAACAGGTATTATAGAACTTATGCATGTGCAGACATGCCCAAAATCCCACTGGAGAAATGTATAAAGGATGTATAAATGTATAAATGATCAAGCCCCCATTGTAGGATGCTTTCCCCCATCCCCACATCTCTGTCTCTCTGCGAGAAGTGAATGCACTCTCTGGAAATTTTTTTAAAGAGGAAAAATTAAATAAGCAAATACAATGGAAAAAGCCTCATAGATCATGAGTTATTACAACATTCTTGTTTTTCTAATTATACTATTGAGTCCATTTACTCTCTCTATTCATTTATTTAATGTTTGCCTTAATGGAGAAACTCTTTCACCAGGTGAAGGAAGAATAGCAAACAGTTCAAATAAATTTAGAAATGGATAAATTAGGCTTCCCAGGAAGACCAAGCTGCGGGCCTACTCCAGGACAGCTCCAGAGCCCAGGTGCAGCCCAGATTGTGGTGAACATTGAGGAGGAAACCTCGCCAGACTCGACGGGCTGGGCTCCGCTGTGCTGCAAGGTCATGCAGTGCTCACTGCCGACTGCCATCCGATCCTGGACAGAGTCTGTGGGCATGGCCGCTGGCTCCTCTGCTTCTCCATTGCTGGACACCGGAAGACCCTCCATTCAGAACAAGGAGAGGAGTCTCAGACCTGTCACTTTCCCCACCTGTCACTGTGCTTCTGTGGCTCCAAGACGCCTGTTCAGATTTAGCCACATCTGGTGCCCAAATAGGGACTTGAAGAACCCTCTGAGGATTAATGGCCAGTGGTTCAGCTGTACTGTTCAGTGGTTCTTTCTGTCCCTATGAAAGGACACCCCCAGAAACACTCAGACAAGAAGCCATTTTAAATTTGAGGTGTGTCCTGGCGCATTCAGAGACCAAGGCAACTCAAGTTTTGCTCTAAATCTCATCTCCTAGACCACCCAAACACTCAGACAAGCACATTGCAAAACACAGTAGAAGATAGATGGTCACAGAATGACCAGAAACCACCTCAGAGGCACAAAAAATATGAGAAACCAAGGAAATCTCTCTCCCCTAAGTGAAAAGAAAAATCCTTCATCATCCATACACAGTACAGTGGAACTCGTGAAAATGTCTGATAGAGAATTCAGAATAACCATAGTGACGAAACTAAATGAGATATAAGAGCTGAGCCACAATGAACTCCAAGAGATGCAGAAAAAAGAAACAATGAGTTCCAGGAAGAACTGGTGAAATAGAATTTTATGGCTTTTGAGTAATACATTATTGTTTTTTTCTTTACCATGGTTTGTTTTCCCAATTTAAGGATTTTGCTTTCTTTTGAGCTGTTGATAGGTTCCTCAACTTGTTAAAATGTTTTTCCTTCTTGTTTGTTTCTTTAAATGGAAAAAAAAGAAAAAAACTTTCCTCCCTTCCTGACCCCTCTAGAACTGGAAAATACTTGGAAAAATTCTTATTTATTATAGAACTTATGCAAATAGCTATTTGCATAAGTTCTATAATACCTGTTGCCTTAAGTAAGAAATCAGAAATACTCACCTTTGGACAGGGCTTTGACTGGACTGTCATAACAGAAGATTAAACCAAAAAACTATGGAGCTATGGTAGATCTCAAGTAAGACAACAGAAGCTCTGGGAAAGATGTCCTGGCACCATAAACAGTTCTGCCTGGCAGAGAGGATTAGAGGAGCTATATAAAAGAATTTGTACCATAAAATAACTTGGACTTTTCCAGTCCAGCATTGTAGTCAATAGAGATTGCAAAAGAGCAGACACAATTGGAGGATTATTATTATTATTATTATTTTTTTTTTTTTTTGTG
>NW_006159654.1:186822-191350 GCF_000334495.1 Tupaia belangeri chinensis | reverse complement strand
CCACGCCGCAATCCCTTCTCCTCCATTCTCCTCTCGGGATCTTGGGCACGTACGCACACGCGCCCAGCGTGAGTTTAAGCCACCGGGTCCAGGACTCGAACCGCGGTCGACTACGTGGGAGTCCAGCGACATAGCCATTACGCTAACTGCTGGTCCCACAATTGGAGGATTATTTTGAGGAAGACTTTGAAGGAAGAAAAAGAGACTGATCTTTGCTAGTAGATGGTATATCACAGAATACTTGGTAGGCATGGCTGAATTGAGAAGGTTTATGTGTGAATTGTGTGTTGGGTGTTTGATTTTCAACAGTTTGAGTAGTTGACATGTAAATATTTTCTTAAAAATATTTAAATCTATATATTGTCACTGTTACAGGGTCACAAACAACATTATAACAAATATTTCAAATATTATCTTTAAAATTCAGTTTTTTGAAATTTTGAAAGTTGCTTATTAACTCTCAAGAACTATGGAGTTTGAGCAAGCAAAAGTTTTTGATATGTAATGTTAATGTTTGCGGGCAAATGTAAAAATAAATAAATAAATGATTAGGAAAAAAAAAAGAAGAAGTGGGTAAAATTAAATATTAACAAGAAGCCTGTAAAGTTTTAGCTAAGTAATCTTGGAAAAGTCATTTAACTTAATCCAAATTATTATTTCAATAACAATATTAATTACCTTTTAAGTTCGTTATGAAAATTAAATAATGAAATGTCATTAGCTTAGAGCGATCTAAGGATTTTAGTAAATACCAGGTCAATCATTGAAGGATCATTCTCATTATTATAATACTGAATAGTAGTTGAGCTCTAATAATCATAGAAGATAAAGAAGGACAAGCAATGAAGAATAAAAGCAAAGTAACACACAGAAGAAAATAGGTAAGATGACAGAAAGTACACATTTCATACCAAATCAAGTTCAACTGTCTTTGTAGAGTAATTTGGTTTGTTTGGTTTATTTCTGGTAGCAAATTTCCCACATTGTCGTAAAATACTTAAGCTAATTGTTTTCTCCTGTCAGAACAATTAAGGATTTATTAGCTTGGCAACTGAAGCCTGAGAATTTACATACTTATTTTATGTAACATTGGTTGTGTGTCTTAGCATTGGCAACAATTTTGTGACTGAAGATTACCCTAAATTTGTTACCTGTAAAATATATAAATGTAATTTATTTATATGTATTATTTTATCTTTAGCTCTTTAAGTTTCAGTTTATAAGGTGAGGCTAAGGTATTTGTATATAATATTTAGTAATTTCTTCTCTATCTCTTCTCTATGAATCTCTCACTCTCATTCTCTTTTTTAAAATAACCTAGTTATGAGATAAATATTTTATTAAAATTTAGTTACTATTTTCTTATTGTTGTTGCTGGATATTTTATTGGAGCTTAAAATGATTTCATAAATGTGGCCTCTCTGGTAGACAATGTCCACAGTAATATTAACACAAGACACATTTGGGGATTAAGCTCTGTATTTAGGTTATCATCTATAATTCCATCTTTGCATAGAAGAATAATTTAATAAAATACAGTATAATTTGTCACTTATCTGCTGAAAGCTATTTAATGATTTCCCATTGCGCTTAGGATAAAGGCCAAACCACAGATTTATCTTACAATATAATTTTACTATTCACCTTTTACTATTTTTTCAATCCCTTGCTTTGCCATCCCTATCCTCATATTTCAATTATATTAGATGTTTTCCATTCCTCAGATTCACCAAGAATTTCTCCCATCCAAGCCTTTATATGTAATCTCCCTTTTGCTATAAACGCTCTTTCTCTACGGCTGCAAATGGCGAACTCTGACTCATCTATTAGGTTTCAGCTAGTACTATATTAAGTCTTTCTGTTGTTTCTATTCATATTACATTTCATTAACTCCATCTTATTATGCATTTTTTGTAATTATTGGGTCATTGTCTTCTGTGATAAATTTTAAGCTCCTTAAGAGCACAGATCTTATCTATCCATTTTAGTGTTATATTTGCTTTTTGATTATTATACTACTTAGGAAACATTTAAAGCACATTATTAGATGCTCAATAATTTGTTTTCAATTGGTGAATTACTGGATGAACAGATGCATGGGTGGAATTAAGACCACTGAGTACTTACTCAAGCATCAGTTAAATTCAGTTGAACTCATTTGCAACCGAATTTATCTAAAAGTATTAAAATTATAACTTTAAAATCATGATTTAGCTTCCATTTGACAATTAACTGGTGAGTCCGATACTATGTATAAGGCACTGTGAAAAGTGTAGCCCTTGTGTTGACCCCATAGTACCTGGTTAAGTGCTGTGTGCAGAGGAGGTTGGATCCCACATGACCAGCTGGGGTTGGAATTCGAGTCCTGGCATAATCACACTGACTGTATGCATGTGTGGTTTGTGTTTAACTCAGGGTCCTGCTGCGATGGGGAATTAGAAAAAGAAGACTTGCAGCATGACTGAGTCCCAGTGTGTGTGCTGGGGATGATTTCTTTCTTTCTCTCTCTTTCTCATGCATGTGGACACTCTACCATGAATAAGAGAAGAAAATTAAAAGATAGAGCTTGAAGAATTCAATAAACATAAAATCCCATGGCATTCACAGTTCACATTTTTAGTTAACAATCACAGCTGAGTTAAAATTTTGGTCAACTGTACATGTGAGAGTTGTTGTGTTTTCATTGGTGCTTTTTAATCACAGGGATACAGTAAGGTACTTTTCTGTGTTGTTTGTTTTTTTTCCCTTCCTTTACTTTTCAAAGTCTTCTCTATAAATTTTCATAGTTTATATTCCAGGAAAATTAGACACACTCATAAAGAAACATACACGCACACTCGTATGTTGGATTCTACAAAAGTAAAGTTTAACTGAGATAGTGAATCTACAATGTATGTGGCTGGATTTTGGTTTGTAAAAATTAGAATGTTATTTTTAAGTGAAAGAGGAAAATAAGACATAATTATAATTATGCCACAAATGTTTCAAATTTCAATTAAATTAATGCCAATGAACAGGGACAATCAACTTCAAAATAATGGAGTTGTGTAGGACAAGGTAGAAATATATTTCTTCTTAAGAACTACAAAATATTTCACTCATGTGTTGCTGAGATTGTAGATTGTGATGATATTTAGATGGAAAAGACATTATTATGGTGAAAAATTATTTAGATTTTGTACCATTGCCTGTCAAAAATTATCTGAAAATATCCCATTTGGTATATTTCATTTCTCAGAAAAATATCATTCAGATGAGTTTGTAAAAAGCATAACCTAAATTACTTCCTTGATTTGACATCTTGGTGCTGTTACCTAGTCCTCTTTATTCCAATATAGGAAAAAACTCAATACTTAAAAAGACATTTTTGTGCTGCTTTTGAATTTGAGCTCAAATAAAATTATCTGTGTTGGTTTTAGATGTAGTGAATTGAAAGAAAGTCACTCCATGTAAAACAAATTTATTTAATACCAATTAATATTAATTTGCTTAATAATGTGTACACCCAAATGTTGTAATAATCAGGAGCAGCAGGTGGAATGGTGGTTAAGGGTACAGGACTCCCATGTGGCCAGCCATGGTTCAAATGCTGAAACTACTGGCTTGCTTTCTCACTTTCTCTTTCTCTGTCCCTTTCTAGACAAATTTAAATAAATAAATAAATAAATAAATAAATAAAGGTAAATGAAGTAATTATACAAGTTACAATAATTGCATTTACATTTCATATACAAAAGGAAGATTTTATTCTCTCTACAACTGTTAACAATCTATTAAAGCTAATATTTAAATCTTCACCTATTTTAAGTCATTTTTATCTAAGTTCACTTGTAAATTGGCTCCACTAATGTTTTATCTTTGTTTTCTACAATTTTATGTACATGTAATATAAAATATTTATGTTCTTTAAACAATAGATTATCCCAAAGAAATACATAGTTATATATAGTAAGTATATATATAATGTGTATATAGATAGATTGATGTAGTATGTTTGTATATATGTATGTCTGTTTGTCATTTAAGCTTTCTCTGAGCCTTAGAGCTGCTCTAATTGACTTCCTAAGGTGTGAGACTCTTCTAACTTTGGTTCCCAGCATAGCACAAGTCTGGAAACAGAGTATAAAATTAATTCACAGAAAAAGGTAAAATAATATGTATTTAATCTCTTAATTTTAAATTAGCAATTATTTCATTATTTCCCTTTCTACATATGTCCAAATTTTTAGTAGCCATAATTTCTTTTTGAAGAATAGTAGTTTGATTTTACCTTTTTCTTGTAATTAAAAGAATTATCAGGTATTAAAAGAATTAAAAGGTAAATTATCTACAAAAAGTATGACTTTTTAAAGGAAAGAAAATGCAGTAAAAATGCAGTAATATATAAAAACCTCAGATACATAAACAAAACATATGTAACAAAAATAAATTAGCTTACTCAAAGTTGTACTCATAATTTTAGCTGATCTGAGATGTATGCATATTGACCGCATTTTATTTATTTATTTATTTATTTATTTATTTATTT
>NW_006159654.1:167945-186780 GCF_000334495.1 Tupaia belangeri chinensis | reverse complement strand
TTTTTTGCTATAGGGCGCGTGTGCTCGCCAGACAGACAGAGAGAGATATAGAGGCAGAAAGCGAGAAATCACCCCCCCAGGGGGGACGGTCACGCTGCAATCCCTTCTCCTCCATTCTCCTCTCGGGATCTTGGGCATGCACGCACACATGCCCAGTGTGAGTTTTAAGCCACTGGGTCCAGGACGCGAACCACAGTCGACTACGTGGGAGTCCAGCAACATAGTCATTACATTAACTGCTGGTTCTCACCGTATGTTATTTAGTATGAGCATGAATTTGTATTAATTATTATAGTCTATACAATGTTCAAATGGAAATTTTCAATAGGTTTTAAATATATTGCTGCTTCCATGTTGGGTATATACGTATTTTGAGACCATTATGTTATATAGATGGAATTTAAAGCAAATATTTTAGTAGATTTTTATCACTGAATGAGTACTAGGAATCAAATTACCATAACTTGTATGACAACACTCATCTTTAGGAGTCCAATGGTCATTGAAGAAAAGACAGTTAACATTTGGCAAGGGGCTCTTACGGTCATTTAGCAGCTCCATGATGTCTGTGGATGTCCAGCTCACATTAAGGTAGAGAGCTAGGAAAATAGCCTGATTGATATTTGAACTCAGTAAATTTATTTTGAAATATTGTTTGTGCTTTAAGCTATAACTAAATGCAGCTAACTCTCAAAAGGACTCTGACACTAAAAATCTATACAACAAAATAGACAAGGTATATTTTTGAGGGATTTAGCTGCTGCTTCTGGGTTTTTCAGTATTATATACCTTGAAGTCTGGGATTGTGTGTTTAAAAATTATCATGTACTCTCTTATTTATTGAACTGTTTTCTCTTTGGTGACAGTAAAATTTCCAAAAAATATGGCTTGTCTCTCAAGTTATTTAGGCTTAACACTTCATGGAAAGAGGACATGAAACACAAAGTTCTTAGTCATTGTTCCTGACTTATGAAACTGTTTGTCTGCTATATGATTATTCACAAAGTTTTTAAATAACAGAGAATATGAGCCTATAAATAATATTTAAGGGGGAAATGCCAGCCTTCGGACTCCATGTTATGGTTTAAGCATTTACACATGTTATATATAAGAAGCATCTCTCTGCAAGTTTTTATTTTGTAAAAAATAAAGATGAATCCATTGCACAGTGGATTTCCTATGCCTAATGCATCTGTTATATTGAAACACGTGACAAAATTGACTTTCATCTTTGTTCCGAGGAAATTTTTAATCAACGGGTTCTTTTATATATTTAAATAAATTTATATATAATCTTGGGCACGCACACACATGCACCTGGCATGAATTTAAGCCACCAGGTCTGGGACTCAAACCACGGTTGACTACATGGGAGTCCAGTGACATAGCCATTACGCCAACTGCTGGTCTCAATTCTTTTATATTTCTAAATATCAGGATATTAAGCTTGACTGTAACAGAGATGGAAATCAAAGTTATATTAAAATTAATTTATTCAAAACATCATATGATAACTACTCATTTTATATCTTTCTGGTGGTCTTTGTCCAGGTCCTATACACACATAGTACTTTATATATATATATATATATATACACACACACACACACACACACACACACACACATATATCTTTAATATAATACATATTTACAGATAATACAGATAGATATATATATTTCGTACTTAATATGAAACTACTTCAATACTTTTTAAGGTTTGTCAAATATACTTTTTAAAGAATTACACCTTCAATCAGATATAATAAATTACTAAATATAATTCTTAGAAATGTTTATCCTTTAAGTTACAAAGATATAATAAAAATTTTCAGCAAGTAATTATGAGTTATAGACTATTATTAAGATTAAATTATTTTGATTAGATAAACTGAAATCTTAATTGATTAGGCATATCATTAATCACATTTCTATTATTACCTTAATTTTGATTTAAATTTTTCTTAAGATGATTAAGTAAACTACAGAATAATGTTATCATCCCTAACTCTACCTTCCAAAATGAATTAAAATTACCATTAATTTAATGCCATTGTATAGAAAGGAATGCCTGGATAAAATTAGTACTTTAATATATAACTGTGCAAATTCTAGAATTAAGTTTACTTTGACTTAAAAATTTTTTAAGTATTTGTTCACATGTAGGAATGCTATAGATTTCTGGATATTAATTTTGTATCCTGCAACTCTACTGTATTCATGTATTACATCCAGAAATTTTTTCATGGAAACCATAGGGTCTTCTATGTATACAATCATGTCATCTGCAAATAGAATTTCACCTCTTCTTTTCCTATTTGAATGCCTTTTGTTTTTTCCTCTTTTCTGATCGTGTTGGCTAGGGCTTCCAGTACTATACTGAAAAAAGAGAAAGTGGGCATCCTTGTCTTGTACCCATTGAGGATAATGTTCGCTATGGGTTTTTCATAACTGAAAATAGTTATTCCATTTACTATAACCTCAAAAAGTGTAAGCTACTTGGGGATAAATCTAACCAAAGGAGTTAAAGACCTCCACAACGAAAACTACAAGAAGATAAAAAAAGAAATTGAAAATGACAAAAAAAGTGGAAGGATATCCCATGTTCCTGGATTGGAAGAATTAATATAATCAAAATGGGAATTCTACCCAAATTAATCTACATATTTAATGCAAAGCTAATCAAAGTCCCAGACACATTCTTCACAGATCTAGGAAAAACAATCATAAAGTTTGTCTGGAATCATAAAAGACCCCCTATTGCCAAAGCAATTCTGCACAAGAAGAGTGGAGTGGGCAGCACCTCACTCCCTGACCCAAAAATATACTACAAAGCTGTGGTAATCAAAATAGTATGGTACTGGCACAGAAATAAGCATATGGACCAATGGAATAGAATAGAGCCCCAGAAGTAAATTGCCAAACATTCAGTTAACTAATTTTTGACAAGGGGTACAAGTCAATCCAGTGGGAAAAGGAAAACCTCTTCAGCAAATGGTGCTGGAAAAACTGGATTTCCACTCGCAGGAAGATGAATCTGAAACCCTACCACTCACCTCTGACAAAAATCAAGTCAAGGTGGATCAAAGATCTAGATCTAAGACATCAAACTATAAAACTGCTCCTGTAAAACATTGGGGAACTCTGGGAGACATTGGGGTAGGGAGAGACTTCTTAAATAAGACCCCCAGAGTACAGTCAATAATCTCCAAAATAGACAAGTGGGATTACATCAGGCTAAGAAGTTTCTGCATGGCAAAAGACACAGTAATTAGTGTGTCAGATAAGGGACTGATAACCAGAATTCATAAGAAAGTCAAGCAGCTGTTCTGAAAAAAGACAATCAATCCTATTAAAAGATGGGAGAATTAGTTGAAAAAACCACTCTCTAAAGATGACATACGAATAGCTAAAAGACATATGAAAAAATGCTCAACATCCCTCATTGTAAGGGAAATGCAGATCAAAACAACAGTGAGATACCACCTAACCCCAGTCAGAATGACTAAGATTAATAAAACAAAAAACAAAAAAATGATAAGTGCGGTGGGGGTGTGGTGAAAGGCGAAGTCTCTTACATTGCTGGTGGGAAAGTAAATTGGTCCAGCCACTGTGGAGAACAATTTGGAGATTCCTCAAAAATCTACAATTAGAACTACCATATGATCCAGCAATCCCACTCCTTGGTATCTACCCAAAGGACAGAAAAATACTTAATCAGAAAAGTGCTTGCACATCAATGTTTATTGCAGGACTATTCACAATTGCTAAGTCATGGAAACAACTCAAATGCCCACAAACAGATGAATGGATAGAAAAATTGTGGCACATATACTCTATGGAATATTATTCAGCCATACAAAACAAAACCCTGTCTTTTGACAGGAAGTGGATGAATATGGAAGATTTACTGCTGAGTGAAGCAAGCCAGGCTATGAAGGAGAGACATTGTATGTCCTCTTATTCATTGGTGATTTTTTTTAAAAATTATTTTTATCCATTAATACTACTGTCAAATGTCACCTAACACAATACTAAGAACACTGCACTTTTTTAGTCAGTGCTAGAACCCCTCCCCATGGTTCAGGACATAATAGTGGCTATTCTGACTATGCTACTGATTAAGGTAAGTAGTGCCACTAAGCTTTTGATGAGTAAATGTTGACCACCAGTCTCTGCTATTCTGAAATGCCACTGTACAGTACTTGACAATACCATAGAATCCAGTTCCTTAAATATTTCCTAATGTCAACCCCAACTATATAGGAGAATCATCAGTGAGCTTCTTAACCATCTTTTTTTTTTAACATATCACCTCTGCATACCTAATTTATCCTGCACCTCTCAGAACTATCTTCAAGTCTTAGCATGGTCTGATTGGCTAATGCTTTGCTTACTTGCTTTATTTGCTAAGGAAGCAAAAGGTGGTAATTTTTTTAAATTAGAATTGTAGAAACGAAGTATACCTGAAATTGGATATTAAGAGTGTTAGAATATAAGGCTGAATAAGAGATAAGTAGCTATACCAGCACTGACTTAGCAGGGTGTCGAGAATCAAATTAAGTGGCTACATAGATGTGGATATAATACTACAGAATTGATCTATTATATAAGAAGTCCCCATTTGATCTTGAACCTAAGCTTGGGGGGAGTAGTAAAGGAAGAGGGGATCCAGAGGCTCTCCTATCACCAGATACAGTATGAAAACACTATCCAGAGTAAGAAATACCTTAGACTAAACCTGTGAAGAGATGTAAATTTCCAGAGAGTTCTAGCTTTCTTAAAATATGGACAAAGTAACTCTAATAGTATGAGGATTATCCTCTAAAGAAGAGTTGCAGGTCTTGGTCCCTGAAAGGAAAGTTTTCTGAAGCCAAGAAGTACACAAAAATTATGAAAGGATATTTTTACTGTCAGAAGATGCATGTGCCTGAGAGAGAGACAGACAGAGAGAGAGAGAGATAGAAAAAGCCCCCAGTGGAATGCGGTCATGCCATAATCACTTTTCCTCCATTTCTCCAAAATGGTGTGTGCATGCATGCCCACAATCCTGATGGCAAGATTGATCTTGGCCTTGGGCAAGTAACTTAATCTTTTTAAATATCATTTTTTTATCTGTTATATTGGAACAATAATGTCTATTTTATTTAATTATTTACCAAAATTATATTACATGATAGTCCTAAATAAAGTTTGCATTTACTGAATCAAAACTGAAGATCAATAGACATTTTCTTGCATCCATAGCCTTTTACACACACACACACACACACACACACACACACACACACACACATATTTATTTGAAAGAGATTTTTTTGCTATAGGGCATGTGCATTAGCTGGACAGACAGAGAAAGAGAGAGAGAGAGAGACAACGAGAAATCATTCCCAAGAAAGGATGGCCATGCTGCAATCCCTTCTCCTCCGTTCTCCTCTTAGGATTTTGAGCACGCACACACATGCACCCAACATGAGTTTTAAGTCACCAGGTTTGGAACTAGAACCATGCTCAACTATGGGATTCTAGAGACGTAACCATTATGCCATATGCTGGTTCCTATTTATTATTATTATTTTTTAGCTTATTTATTACTTCCATGAGAGAGAGACATACGGAGAAGTACCCCTTACTGGATTTGCATGTTTCAATCCACCTTCAGTATCATTCAGTCAGTATCAGTAGCACTAGCATGTGCCTTGTGTATTTAGGGAGATCTTGGGTTGTGAACCCAGGAACCTCCCATGTGGTTTCAGCATCACAAGGGACTGCTATTGGTATTACTATTATGTTTTGTAAGAGAGATTTGTTGCTATAGGGCATGTGTACTTACCAGAGAGACAGAGAGAAACAGAGAGACAGAAAGCAAGAAATCACCCTCTAGAGTGGATGGCCACACTACACTCCCTTTCCTTCCACTCTGCTCTCAGGGTTTTGGGGACACACGCACACACATACCCGCATGAATTTCAAGCTGCCTGGGCCAGGACTTGAAACATGGTTGGCCATATGGGAGTCCAACAACACATCCATTATGTCGTCTACTAGTCCAAGGCACTGCGTTATTATTATATCATTGTAGCTGGCCACATATACATTTCCCAGTCAAAGAAGAAAATTTCTTCCCTTAAAAACACTTGAGTTATATTGTGATGTATAAATTATATCTTATCAGATATTATGATAAATTTTGGCATACCAATGTCCTTATGTTTGGTTGCAATCCAGTCCTTACAAGAGAGTTTAGTAATCACCCCCAAAACATTTCTTCATCATTACAGTTGTAGCCTTTCTTGTGGTTATTGAGTGAGCCAACTCAAATGACTTTTACTGAAGATATTCTGAACCATGCTTGCCCCGAATTTCCCTTGTATACAACTTCTGACCAAACAACCCTAGAGAGAGTTTAGCACACTGTGAATTAGATAAACTTAGAGAGGGTGAATTTTGGTTACAGAGTTACTGTTATCAATAAATCTTATTAGTGAATATTTGACATGACATATTTGTCATGAATTTGTCCTCTGCTTTGCTATGGTAAATAGCAAAATGAGTGACTTGAGTGAAGATATAATAAGCATGGCTAACAAATTCACCAAAGGCCTATGCTACATGATGACAAGATAAAACCAGTAACAGAAGCTAGGTGGTGGTTCCTTAGCATTACTGGAAATGAATTGCTCAATCCCATTTTATCTTTCCAACCAAAATATTTCAATTTCCCTACCTATATTTTCTTTTTTTAAAAAAATATTTTATTTAATGTTCTTCCTTTCTTTTTTCCTTTCTTTCTCTTTCTTTCTTTCTTCTTAATTTGATCAGAGAGGGACAAGTGTGAGAGAGAGGGAAAAAAGAGAGCAAATCGCCAGGTCTGGTTCTCGAACCACAGTCAGCCATGTGGGAATACAGTGTCCTTCACCATGCCACCTGCCAGGCCCCCAGCTATATGTTCAATACATTTATTATATTCTAGAGCATCCTTACAACTAGTCATTTCTAAATACACCTTGCTGGAGAGCAATTATGTATAGTAAAGACGTGTGGGAGGAGGGTACGCAGTGGGGGAGGCAAGAAAGAGTGAATCAAAAGGGAAAAAAAAAAGGTAAGACATTTAACAACATGAAAATGGAAAATTATCTGTTGATAACAATGTGTATGTATGGTAATGCCTTTGGTCTGATATGTAGTATATTCATGCTGGGAAGATTTAATTTGTAGGCTGTAGAGATGTGCAGTGATTAAATGTAAAAACATAAGAAAAATTTAAAAAATAAAAATTTACAAAAGTATCTTGTTGTCTTTTGTACTTTTCTAAGAGTTCTTAGTTTTCATCTGTTCTACCTATACTGCTTTAGAAATTTTAAAGTGATCTTGTTAAAGTCAAATTGTTTTTGTTGCTGTTTAATTCAGTGATATAAACTCCTTATCTATTATTTTTCAGGAGAAAAGCTAAAAACTTTAGGCAGTAGAAATGCCTTAGATAACTTTTATTTATCTGATGAATCTGATTTAGCATTGAGCTATAATTAAATATGACTTATGTGAACTTATAGATAACACCCTCTGTATAAATCTTTCAGTGAATCTCTAAAGGAGAAAGAGTATATATTTTATCTCTAGAGCAACAGGATCTCCCAATAATATTTATAATCAATGGTAACTAAACTAAGCCATTATTATCCCCATGTTAATTTATTTTCCCTCACCACTCTGTAAAGTATGCATTGTTATTGTCTGCATTGTACAGATAGAGAAACTGAAGTGGTATTCAGTAAATGTTTATTTACATCCTTACCATTAAGTTAGACTAGTCCATATGCATTCATACAATAAAAACAAATGTTCATGCATTAATTTAGAAATAGCATTCAGAGTATTTCTTACTGTTCTATCATTACTGGCACTATTTGGAAGTATATTCCTAGGATACCATCAGGTCAGATTTATCTTTAAAAAAGAAAATACTTATTAGTGTGGATAACTATGGGCCATAATTTACTAATGGGATGCAGTATGGTAGAAGAAATTAGGATATAATAGCATTTGTGCTTCAAAATGAAGAGAAAATGAATGTGACAGACGGTCAAGAGGCATGATTTTCAGGAACTCGTCTGTTTATTATGTAGAAAGATAACTGATTTTTGCTACCTGTAGAAAAGTCTTTCTTTTTAACTAAAGGGAAAATGTAAGAGAACTCTTACCAGTTTTCTAGTACTTTCGTCTTAGGTGACATTGACTCAGATTCTCTGGGAATTTCCACTTGGATGACTCATAGTCACAGGGACATGTCTGTCTCTTGCTGAAAGTGTTACAGTAATTACACATTCCACTGTGATTCCAGCTGGAAAGGAAATTGACAGTTTCCACAGAGGCTTAGTCAGATGTCTCAGACATTTAGCAGTTCATTTCAGACACCTGCATTTCTAAGCTGTCCACCTGCATCCTCGTTATTAACACACAAGTTCATTTTTACTTGATTATTAGTAAGTAGAATTGATGGATCGCTAGGAAAAGCTAAATTGAGTAAATACATTTACCTGGATATCTAAGCAAGACAAACGCATTTGAAAAATAAGAGAATACTTACGTATGATTTTGCTATGTATCTTTGATCTTCTGTAATCATACTGCTCTAATCTTAGTATGGCATAGTTTTACATGATAATTCTGAAGGTTAATAGGTTGATGTGTCATTGCTTAAATATTTTATTATTGCAAATATAAGAATCATGCTTTTAAATTTGAAGTAGAATATTTGTGTTTTGTATATTAAGTATTTGCAACTGAACTGACAGACTAAGTTAATCACAGTGCTTTACTGATTTTTTCTCCTTGGCTGGAGTTAAACCACACATTTCACATTTTAAAAACAAATCTAAATAATTTATTTTAATATTGTCAATGTTCTACTGCATCTCCTTTTATCCTGTTAAAAGAAACACTTGTGATAACACTGCAAACTTGATGTTACACTACCCTGACACTCATATAAACTTACCTATGGGTTGACTATTGGCCTAGATAATCATAATACAACCCTCCAAAGCTAAACTCTAACACTGATAACACACAAATTAACCAATGTCAAACACATCTCACCAATCTTTTGAACAGTGTCTCCTTTCCTTTTCTGATCCAGGGTCTTATCCAAGAGCATGAGTCAAAGGTATCTGTTATGTGACAAACTTCAGGTCCCTTCAGTCTGCAAAGTGTGGCATTTCTTCAATAACTCTCAACCCATTCTTAAAATTTTAAAATGTTTGGTTCTCATATTCTGGTCTTCTATATAACATATAGCTTGCAAATATTTCCCTCACTCTTATGGTTTGTCTCTCTATTTATTATGTCTTTTTTTATGCAGAAGCTTTTCAGATTGATGTAATTGCACATATCTATTTTGGATATTTTGTTTTTGCTTTAGTAGTCTTAGTTAGTAAATCTTTTTCTTTTCCTATATTTTAGTTGCTGTATTACCATAATCAACCCCCATGTTTGCTCCAGGTCTTTTTTCTTTTCTTTTAAGTTTTTCTATGGGGCATGTGCATTCACTGAAGAGAGATGGAGGAGGAGAGAGAGAGAGTAAAGGAAGGAGAGAGTCATGTGGTCATCCTTCCCTCCTCTACTCTTCTCTTGGGATTTTGGTCACACATGCACATGCTCCTGGTCTGTTTTTCAAGCTGCTAATTTGAATCACACAGTTGGTCATGTGGGATCCAGCTGTCTTAACCTCCATACCATCTGGCTGGGTCATCCCCAGGTAGTTTTATAGTTTTGAGCTTTATATTTAAGTCTTTAATCCATTTTGTAATGTTAATTGTTGTAAACGGTGAGAGATGGGCACTTATTTTAATTCTTCTGGAATTAGATATCCAGTTTTCACAGCATAATTTATTGATGACTGCTTTTCTCCACTAAACTGTTTGATGAACTTTGTCAAAATTCAAGTGACTATATGTTTAAGGGTTTATTTCTAGATTGTCTCTTCCACTCCACTGGTTATATGTCTGTTTTGGTGCCAGTACCATGCTGTTTTGGTTTTTATGGCTTTGTCACAACATGAAGTCAGGTTATGAGATACTTCCAACTTTATGCATTTGCACCGTATTGCTTTGGGTATATGAAGCTTTTGGTGATTCCAAACAAATTTCAGGATTTTTAAAAAATTTCTTTGAAGAACGTCACTGCTATTGTGGCAAGAATTGTAATGAATTTGCAGATCTTTTGGGTAAGTATTGACATTTTAACTATACTGAATTTTCTAATACATCAACTAGAATTGTCTTTCTATATTTATATCTTTTTTCAATTACTTCATTTAGGTCTTATAATCTTTATATTATATTAAAGCTTCTTCATGTCTTTGGCCAGGTTTATTCCTACCTATTTTGTTATTTTTTTGTGGCTATTACAAATAGGATTGCTTTTTCTTTCTATAGTTCTTTCTATAGTCAGTTGTTCTCTGGAGAACTGAAGGTTCTTATGTAAGCTAGTTTTGATGAGATATAAAAAGAAAAATCTCTCTGAATGTTTTTGAGGTAAAATAGTAATCATAAAATATTGTGTAAGTATAAGGAAGAAGGCATCTACATGGTTTGTTGATATTAGTTACCTTTTATATCTTCCCTCTAAAAATAAAAAGCATGAAAAAAGGCAGTTTATTTTATTTAACGTGCAAATTCTGTGTTTTTTAAAATTGTTCCAGATGTTTAATTTTATATAATAAAATTAATCACAGTGTATAATTAAAATTTAATTTTATCTATCAAGAAATGAAAATGGAATGATGATAAAAATAGTACACCATGATTAATAAAATTCATGCCACCATGATGGAGTTACATACATGCTATGCAAAAGCTCTGGTACACCTATCTATTCAGTGATGTCATTACAGTCAAGCCATTGTAATCACTTACAGTCATCAGAGTACAAAATATTTAGATTTTTTTGTGGTTGAGAGAGAGATTTTTGCTTTAGGGTATGTGCACTCACCACAGAGACAGAGAGACAGAAAGCAAGAAATCACCCCCTGGGAGGATAGCTATGCCACCTTTGCTCCTCCTACCTTTCTTCTTAGGATTTTGGGCATGCACACATACGTGCTCAGCTTTTAAATCACTGGGTCCGGGACTCAAACCATGGTCGACTACATGGGATCCAGCAACCTAGCCATTACACCATCTGCTGGTTCCAAAATATTTAAAATTATTAATTACTTTAGTACCTATGTAAAGTTCATCTTGTTTGGCATATTGACTTAATCCTGTGCTAAGCACATTAAGTATGAATTAATTCGATGGCATTATAACTTAATCTGTTTCTATCTCTTGACAATTTTTATTGCTTTGATTATAATTATAAAAAATAATTATTGTACCTAAATAATTTAAATAAATATACTAGTCTAATATTTTTGGCTACAATGAATTGTGTATATTCATTTAGCAGTTCTAGGTCTCATAGCATTCATTCCCTTTAGCACAGGTGTAGGAAATGGCCTTTAAAACTTGTGAACTGCAATATATAGTTACTCTCTTTTTACTCTAATTATTTTTTGTCACCTTTAAACACACTTTAAGTCATGTGAATGATGAATTGTGTGGATGAAATCTAAATTTATTGTGCAGTGCTATTTGTAAACTGGAAGGAAATAAATTCCACATTACCATTTCATAAATGACCTGACAACTAAATGATGTATTAGCCAACAGACAAAAAGAATGCAACTAAATTTTGCAGTTTCTGGAAATTATTTCAATTTTTACAGAAATAATGTAAAAATAACATTGTAGTTTTAATTCATACATGAGGAAATGGTGTGCTAATGTGATTCATTTATAAAATTGGGATAAATCTGCATGCATGGGAAAACTCTCTGATTTATTGTTTTATGAAAAACTAAGGTAATATCTACCTAAATAAATCCTTTCTGGTCAGTTACATATTTGAAAGGAAAGTGTTCTTAAGTAGAAAACAAAAAGAAAACTCATGAATATTTCCTTGAACTCTCTTTCAAACACTATCCCAAGAGAATTAACTCAGGATGCCAAAAAATACCTATTCTATTAAAGTCAGCTGGTACCTTTGCTTATAAATTTGTTATTTTTGCTTAGTGGCAGCATCTTCATCTCTAATGATGAATACTAATATTTTAATGAAAGCAAAATTATTAGACACATTAATACCGATTTTCAGTGTTAATTATTTTACTCCTATTTTTATGGGCACTTATTCAGAAAAGGAATAAGCAGTAAACAGAAAAAATAATCTTATAAAATCTTTCATTTTAAATATGCATTTCAATCATTGTTTTGTGAATTTGACCACAACATTTGATTTCTCTTTTTATTATTATTTTTTAATTTTTTTCTTTTAGAGAGAGAGGTTTTCGCTATAGTGCACATGTGCTCACCATAAAGAGAGAGACAGAGAGGCAGAAAGCGTGGTACCTTTGCTTATAAATTTGTTATTTTTGCTTAGTGGCAGCATCTTCATCTCTAATGATGAATACTAATATTTTAATGAAAGCAAAATTATTAGACACATTAATACCGATTTTCAGTGTTAATTATTTTACTCCTATTTTTATGGGCACTTATTCAGAAAAGGAATAAGCAGTAAACAGAAAAAATAATCTTATAAAATCTTTCATTTTAAATATGCATTTCAATCATTGTTTTGTGAATTTGACCACAACATTTGATTTCTCTTTTTATTATTATTTTTTAATTTTTTTCTTTTAGAGAGAGAGGTTTTCGCTATAGTGCACATGTGCTCACCATAAAGAGAGAGACAGAGAGGCAGAAAGCGAGAAATCACCCCCCAGGGTGGATGACCATACAACAGTCTCTTCTCCTTCATTCTCTTCTCATGACTTAGGGTATACACACACATGTGTCTGGCATGGGTTTTAAGTTGCTGTGTCCAGGACTCGAACCACAGTCTACTATGTGGAGGTCCAACAATGTAACCATTATGCCATTTGTTAGTCCCAAAATTGGTTATTTTAAAATGTATCTATGACTAGAATTTAAATCAGAAATAGTGGTTTATGCAGAAATAAGCCACCAATGCCTTTTCGTAATCTCTCTACTGATGATTACAAGTTGTTTTTGTCATTATTATTGTTTTGTTTTTAAAGAATTATTTATTTTTATTATTATTATTTTTTTAATTTGACCAGAAAGAGACAGAGAGAGAATGGGAAAGTAAGAAAACAAGCCACCAGGTCCAAGATTCAAACTATAGTCGGCCAAGTGGGAGTTGAGCACCTTAGCCATCATGCCAACTACTGGCTCACACACAAGTTGTTTTTAATGGTGAGAAATATTAGTGCTTAAAGAGTTTTCATTAGGTGCCTACATAGGCTTCATAAAGCAAGCCATGTCAAACCAATCCCATATCTATCAGATGAACATTTCACTAAGATCATGGAAACCAACTTGGCACAATATATTCCAGCTGCTATAACAAAATACCATAAATTGGTGGCTTGTTAAAAACAGAAAATTATTTCTCACACTTTTGGAAGCTGGAGACCTAAAATCAGGATGCCAACATGGTTGGGTTATAGTAAGGGTCTTCTTTCTCGTTCCAAATTGTCAACTTTTCACTGTGTCTTATAGCAGAAAGAAAGCTAGAGAACCCTCTGCTGTCTCTTTCATGAGATTTCCCATTCACAAAGGCTCCTCTATCATGATCTAATTATCTCTTATAGATCCTACATCTCTTTATTTTTTATTTTTTTGGAGAGGTCTTCGCTATAGGGCGCGTGCGCTAGCCAGACAGAGAGAGACATAGAGACAGAAAGCGAGAAATCACCCCCCAGGGGGGACGGCCACACCACAATCTCTTCTCCGTTCTCTTGGGATCATGGGCATGCACGCACACGCGCCCGGCGTGAGTTTTAAGCCACCGGGTCCGGGACGCGAACCACAGTCGACTACGTGGGAGTCCAGCGATATAGCCATTATGCTAACTGCTGGTTCCCAGATTCTACATCTTAATACCATCACAATGGAGGCTAGAATTTCAACATATGAATGAAACATTCAATACATTGAACAAAATATTCATGGATTTTTAATAAGAATGTTTATAAATCTACTGCATTCTTGTATCCAAGAATAGAACAGTAGATAGAAAATAAGGATAGCCAATTATATTTAACTTACATCTATGAAAATTACATTAATTTTGGAATACTTTTTCTTTGCATTCAAGTCATGATTAAGTCTGGAAAAAAGGGAGAATGATACGTGATTGTGTTTCATGATCTACAAACTATTACATAAAGTGTCTTGGTATTCAATCTTATGTAAGTCTGTTGGCTGTTCTTATAACATGACCAAATGCTTAATTTTCAGGTGTCATGACTATAGGAGGAATGATTCATATACTACTTGTAGTCAACTATAATTATGGATAGTAATATTTATAGACTTAATTTTACAAAATAAATTGAGAGAAAACTAATATGAATAATTAACTATCAATACAATCGTTGCATAGATCAGATTAAAAATAAAAGGAATCTTGGTACTATGTTCATAAAAATAGACAGATTGAACAAAATTATAATCTACTGTTCTCTATGATAACCAAACTCGTATGATTTTTTTCAATCTGGACTTGTTACATAAGAACACAAAATTAGTGTATTTATAACTCAGGTGACCAGGATAACGAAGAATCTTGGTAGCAGATTGTCACAAGAATAGCTAAAGAACACTTTCAGTCCTTCCAGAAAATGAAAGGAAAAAGTTCTATGAAACTGACTTACAGTACTTGAATTTCTATTAATAACATTTAAATGAAGAATTCTATAAATTCTAGGTTGTCCAGAAGATTCAGGAGGTTTTCCATGCTCCACCAAATCAGTGATGTATACTTATTATTTTCTGCCATGAAAATCTACTATTTTTCTTCACAGAATATATGAGTTATAATTAATTATGTTGTCATGGATCGATATGGGAGGTTAAATTTTATTATTTTAATTGCTTGCTCTAGTATTAGCTTAGAAAATAGTTTGATTTGTTTTTCTTGGTTATAGATAAGGAGAGACTTAAGAAGTGGAGTGTACTGGGCGATCCTAAGGGTGCAGCTGGAACTAATCTTTAAAGATGACTGACACATTAATCTTCATGAATCAAGGCAAGGAGTTGACTTTGGCAACAAAAGGTGTGTAGACAGACAGATAAATACATGGATAGATGACTACGTGATGGCTGGATAGATACACTGGCAAGCACATGGATAAATAACATGAACGGATAAGTGATGGGTGGATAGAAAGACAGATAGGCAGACATACACGGACAGAGATAAGTGGAAAGATAAGCAAACTCATGCAGATGGGTAGATAGATGGATGGATAGATGGGTGAGTAGGTGCGTGGATCGATATACACATGGGTGGATAATGGAAGAATGGATGGATAAATGGTAGGTGGGTAAGTGGATGGAAGGAGAGATGAAAGGATGTATAGCTAGATGAAGGGAAAATAAAGGACAGAGGATAGGGGGAAGACTAAAGATGATGACATCCTAAGATCTGTGTAGTAAACAGTCCATGAGAAAGACCAATAACAGCAGCTGCAAAGATTTGAAGACAATAGATGCAGAATTCCATTTCTTGAAAAATGGTAAGCCATACGGTGAGAGTGACCTAGCACAGAATACATTAATATAAATTAATCATTAATATAAAAATGTTCTTAAAAATTATTTTTAAAGCATTGCTGAGATAATAGCAGAGCCAAGATAATTAGACAGAGGCGATATAAGGCAAGAACATAAAAACCCACAATGTTAAGTTGGAGGTAAAGATACAGGGGGAAGAAAAGCATTTTACAGAGACAAAAATGACAAGTTATTTTTTGATGATAATGTACATGTTACTATCCATGACTTGACTAATAAACACTGTGTTCATGATGAGAAAGACCACTCTGTATGCTCTGAAGATGTACAGAGATTAAATGTAAACAAAAACATATTAAAATTTTTAAAAAGATATATTTTCTTTGGGAGGGCCTGCTGTTATCTAGTATCAAAGAGAATGAGTGTTAAAGGCTTCCTAAGTAGGGAACAAGACGTAAGGCTATAGTCTCAGCTGGCTGTCAGCATGGGCAAAAATTCCAATATAAATTCGAAACCCTCAAAAAGAGAGATTTCAGTGGCTGAAACAGGCAAAGCGGAAACATAAGCCACCATCTCAAAAAGGCAGACAATGTTCTAACTTTTCATCCTGGTAAAGCAAAACCAAAAATACTTCCATGGACATTGCTAGCTACAAAGGAACAATTAGTTGAGTTAGCCGTATGAATTCATACCTGTGTATCCTAAATAATTTCTCACTTTAAAATGAGAGTTCTGACTGGGCTGATCCCATGCCTAGCGGTTAAGGGAGACAGATGCCACAACTGCATGGTTCAAATTCTGGCCTTGAAAATCACGTCAGACCTGTGTGGTCAATTCATGTGTCGAACATGAACTGTTCTGTGACCCTGCACAACTGGGTGGAGAGGAGTGTTTTCTCTCTTTCTATCTCTATTTCTCTCTATCTCTTTGACTTTCTCTGGCGAGCTCACATGCCCTCTGGCTTATAAATAATTTTTAAAAAATAAAATGAGATTTTGACATTTAATTTTTTTCTTCATCAAACATGTATATTAAATTGGGACCAGTGGGAACCAGCAGTTAGCGTAATGGCTATGTCACTGGACTCCTACGTAGTCAACCGAGGTTCGAATCCTGGACCCGGTGGTTTAAACTCACTCCTGAAAGGAGAATGGAGGAGAAGGGATTGTGGCGTAGCCATCCCCCCTGCTCACTCCTGGTGAGTGTATGTGCATGCCCAAGATCCCGAGAGGAGAATGGAGGAGAAGGGATTGTGGTGTAGCCATCCCCCCTGGGGGGTGATTTCTCGCTTTCTGTCTCTCTGTCTCTCTCTGTCTTTCTGGCGAGCACATGTGCCCTATAGCAAAAACCTCTACAAAAAAACCCAAACAAACAAACAAAAAAAACATGGGGACCAGCAGTTAGTGTAATGAGTATGTCTCTGAACTCCCATGTAGCCATCTGGGGTTCAAGTCCCAGACCCAATGACTTAAACTCACTCCTGGGGTATGTGCACGTGTGCCCAAGATCCCGAGAGGAGAATGGAGGAGAAGGGATTGTGGCGTAGCCATCCCCCCTGAGGGGTGATTTCTCGCTTTCTGTCTCTCTGTCTCTCTCTGTCTTTCTGGCGAGCGCATACACCCTATAGCAAAAACCTCTCCAAAAAAATTAATTAATTAAAATTTTTTTTAATTTATATTAAATTATACCCTTGTATGTACATTTTTAATATTAGATTTTGATTACAAGCAAACAAACAATTGAACATCCCTCCCTGCGCACACACACACACACACACACACACACACACACACACACGTAGAGCCAGAGTAGAGGCTACTGAGAAAGAGAGACTTTGGTAGGATTTTTACTCAAATACCATTCTCTCTGAAACTTAAGGCAAGTTAAAAAGTCATAAGATAAATCTCTAAATGGCGTTTCATTTGAAACAATTTTCTAAAGTGCATTGTGAAATTATCCTTTGCCTTTCTTAGAATGTTTTTCAAATAAGGAAGTACTTTGTGATTTTTTGTTTTTCTTTAAGTGATAATTAAGAAGTGTTGTACAGAAAAGAGCAGTAGAAGAGAAAGCAGGGGCTCAATTCTAAGCATAACCAATGCCACAAAGGTCCCAGTACTGTGCAACAATCCTGGAGAAGATTTGGGACATCATGCTCAGGGCACGGCATGAGATCAAGTTCAGGGTATATCTCAGGGGTCATGGAGTCTCCAGTAGACACTTGGGTTAGAGTTACTTTTTCTGAATGTTTTGTTTAATGTCTCTTCCTTCCTTTAGTTTAAACCTCTGTGAAGACAGAAAATACGTTTGATCTGTTAACACCAGTCTACTCAGGGTGTTACTCTCTACAGCAAATGGTGGGTGCTTAACTAAAGGTGGAAGAGCAGGAGGTGCAAAAGATAAAGCAAGGCGATTTCCAGCCATTAGTACTGCCCAGTGGGACCAACAGATAGCATAATGGCTACATCGCTGGACTCCTACATAGTCGACTGTGGGTCGAGTTCTGTCGAATTGTCCAGTGATAATATCTATGCTTCGGAAAATAGCAGGTACCTTTTTGTTACTATATCCAAGAAAAACCTGTATGGTTATTGTCAGGAATTTTACAGAGGAAATTCTTTAATTGAAGTGATAGAGTTGATTCTTAGGTTTCCAACACAAATTGTGTAAGAAATTATGTCAGAAAAATTTTAAGATCTGGAAACTATTTTTCTATGTGATCTACCCTGGATTTCTGGCTAAAAGAGATGAAGCAGTCAGCAAGTAAACCGTGAACATGCTTAACAAAGGGAGAGACACATTTCAGAGAGTGGAGGATACAAGAATATCCTAAAGTTAGAGGGAAAGTTCACAAAAATATGATCCCTGGGGCAGTATGTCTCTTGAGCAAAAACTTTACTATAGGATCTCTAAAACCTTCAACATCTCCAAAATTCAAACTACAACAAAGAGATCATTTTTTTTTAGTGTAAGAAAATAACAATAAAGACGATATTTTTACATCATAGGCCTGTTTTCTTAATTTAATTTCCATTAAAAAATCAGCTTTGTTAGAAAAGAGAGCAATTTCAGCTAAAATTAATAGAAACTATTCTAATTAATTTTTTCTGTACTCCTCAATAATGACCTCGATTTAAAAATCACCAAAGATTTACTAGCTAGTCTAATTTTAGAGTGTTTTAGTAGAGATGTTTC
>NW_006159654.1:158891-167914 GCF_000334495.1 Tupaia belangeri chinensis | reverse complement strand
AGTGAATCACAAATATTGCTTCTGTAAAGTTATTTCTATTTCCTATAGGATTTCCGGGCGCTGTCTAGTTCCGCTGTTTCTCTTCCAATTTCTTCATCTCTTGGGACTTCATTATATGGGCTGTATTGATGACCCTTCCCCTGCCTTGCCCGCTGAGGCCACCTGAGGCATTTCTAGGTACACCCCTTTATATTCTCTCTTTTTGAAATTGCCAAGGTCACATCTTTGACACAGTCATCTCAAACTTCTATGCTTTGCTCTTCCTGACAGCGTTATCAGCATTTGATCTTTCATCACATTTAACCTAGTTCTCTCAAGCTGGTAACCCTCTGTCTTTTTCTTCCTTTTTTTATCCTTGACTTATTCCACTTCTTGACATTTCAGAATGTGCACTTTTGCTTTCCAAACAATAGATGATGTTGACATATGATGCAAATATAGAGTTTCTTTTCAATGCATGTAAGTACATTTTCTTTCTCCTGCTTTCTGACTCGCCACAGTTCATTTCCATATAACACTTCTGCTTGCTTATGACTTCCTCTAATAAAACTAAAATATCAATTTAAGGGTAAAATTTTACAGATAAGCTAGACTTAGATTTTCTTCATATATGTTATTTCAGTATTTTGAAATGCCATTAATATGAATCAATATTTCTTAGAAAAAATTTACTTCTCTAGTCCTATTTAGAGATTTGGAAGTAAAAGCATTTTTGGTTAATAAATATTACTATATTTGCTTTCATTTTGCACACATTTATCTACATCACTTGTAAATATCTATCTATATATGTAAAACTTGGTAGATAATTCTATAGTATACATTTTAAGTATATACATTTATGTATATTTCTATTATAAATAAATATATTTATATTTGAATAAACATTAAAATAAGGACACTCAGAGAGATGGGTTACTTGACATTCTAATCAGTGTGTTTAAAGCATAATTATTTTTTAAAGAATTATTTTATTTTAACTTTATTTATTATTATTATCATTATTATTTTCCAATCTGATCAGAGAGAGACAGAGTGAGAGAGAGAGAGAGGAAGTGAGAAAGCAAGCCACCAGGTCCAAGACTTGAACCGTGGTTTGGAGAGGTTCTTGCTATAAGGCTCTTCTGCTTGCCAGAAAGACAGAGAGACAAAAAGCAAGAAATCACCCCCCAGGGGGATGGCCTTGCCACGATCCCTTTTCCTCCATTCTACTCTTGGGATCTTGAGCATGAACACACATGCGCCTGGCATGAGTTTAAGCCATTGGGTCCGGGAATCGAACCGCAGTCAAGCAACATAGCCATTACTCCAACTGCTGGTCCCTAAAGTAGAATTAAACTCATGTTTATAAATTTGCCATGATTCATAGATATGTATAAATTAATGACAATATACAATACTTTGCTGGCTTTTATAAACTAAAATGGGACAAAAATAAGTTGAAATTTGGGGGACGTTATTATGAAACTTAGCCTTTGTTACTTGTCAAATTTCATGAAATTCATTATATTTTATGGAAATGAAAATGATATATAGTGATTTCATATTTTTACAACTTATCCAAAATTTCCACTAATATTATTACATTTCTTCTCAAGAAAATCCAAGACAGTGGGTAAAACTGATAATATTCATAATAGGATATATTTTACTATAATTCACATGTAAAAGTAGACAATATTTGTAATTTTGTATACAAACTACAGTGCAAATATTATTCAGGATAATTGGGACCAGAATTTAGCATAATGGCTATGTCACGGAACTCTCATGGAGCCGACCACGGTTTGAATCCTGGACCCCGGAGGCTTAAACTCACACCAGGCGCATGTGCATGCATGCTCAAGATCCCAAGAGGAAATTAGAGGAAAAGGGATTGTGGCATGGCCAGCCCCTCTGGGGGGCTGATTTCTCACTTTCTGTCTCTCTGTCTTTCTGGCGAGCACACGTGCCCTCTAGCAAAAACCTCTCCCAAAAATAAATAAATAAATAACATGTGCTCATTTGATCTTTTAACATTGAAATAATACATTAATCATTTTTTTTCTTTTTTTTTAGATGATTGCTAAAGGGCATGTGCATTTATCAGAGAGAGACGGTAAGAAGGAGAGTGAGAAATAACCTCCAGAGGCATGGCCATGCCACAGTCCCTTCTCCTTTATTCTCTTCCTGTGACTCTGCACATGCACATACATGTGCCCAGAATCATTTTTGAAATACCAGGTCTGGAACTCGAACTGTGATCCATCATGTGGGAGTCCAGAGCCTTAATCACCATACCACCTACTGGCCCAAAATGTTTTATGTACAAATTCTACCTGTGTGCTTTCTCATCTACTAAAATGATAAAATCATATGACTGTTATTGTGTATAAAAAGAAAACTGAAAGCAAATGAATAATTGTGATTGTGAAACATACAAAATTGTGACTAGAGCATTAATTACAGTTTGGACTTGTTCTACCCTGTGTAGTATAATGCAGTGAACAGTTGCCATATGCTCAAGCGTTTACTTTGGTATAAAGAGAAGACTGTTAACAATTTCAATAATTTTTAAATTTTATTTGTAGACTGCAAAATTTCATAAAATGCAAAAATAATTGTTTAGCTACCACATTATAGAGTACGATGTGATTTTTAAATGATGTTTTGAAATCTAATAGAAGTTGAATTCTGCATAGGTAGCCTAACTTCACAGCCAAGGACAGTAAGGACACATAACTCTTTGCAGTGAACTCTGTGCACCTCGTAACAATCCATCTCAGTCAATTTGAAGCTGAGTGAATATCAGACAATGTTAGTGCAAACTCCATCTTTCACTTCTAGAGCTATCCTTCTGTTGATTTGAGCTACATCAAAGATTACAATAGACACTGAAGCACTCATAAGTAATGCCTCTTAGACAGGAATATGTGAACTGTCCTTCTGGGAATACTTAATGTCAAAATCTAATACAATGTTTCTCCCTATGGTTTGACTAGTATAAACCTGCAGTGCTCAGAGGGGACTGACCACTTGCCAATATACCTACTCTGTCACAGCTCATTCCACCCCCGCCCCGAAAAAAAGCAATGAGAAAAAAGTGATAAATTCTCTTTGATAGTACAATTCAGTTTAAGATTCAAGGTTTTAGCAATTCAAAAACTGAAGCAGGAAGATTTTGATACAGAGAGCCCTAACAAAAGTACCTACCTCATTATTTTTCTCATTCTTAAAAGATAAAAATGAAAAAAAAAAAAAACCCACGTTTTTGGTTTTGTTTTTGTTTTCGTTTAAAAGGGATTGTGAACTCACTGCAATAGGATAAGGCAGCCAAGTGACAAGATACACATAATTGGCAGTTTGAGAGGAAATATAGTTTTATATCTCTGGCAAAACAAGAAAAAATTATTTGAGAATTCATTAATTGCTAGAGGCAATAAGAGGTAAATAAAACAAAATGATCATATATTTTTCTCTGTGAGGGCACTGGTTCCTAGAATACTGTTATTCTGGTACCAGTCCAGATCTTAAAGGACAAAGTTTAAAAGTCTCACACCAAAAGGTATTCATGATAGAGTCTAGGAAAATGAATCGAAAATACTGTATTGTTTGAGGAAGTGGAGTACTTTCCTCATAGGCAGGGAGCATACTGTGCCAGGAACATCCACAATCACAGCTATTCTCATATTTATAAAATTCACTCTATCATAAAACTTCAACCATGATAGAATCAAGAATCTTTTATCCTTTTAATTATTGAACATACAATATATAACACTGGAACCTGAATGAAAAAAAGACTTCCTTTTTTTGACATAAAGGTAAAGATATCATGATACAAATTCAGATTCAATTATTTTGGTATTTAGATTGGAGAGTCTTTGTAAAATTCTTAGTAAGGCTTACTCTAGAGCTTGGCTACTAACAGGTATGTATAAAATCAATGAACTTCAGCTAGAATTTCATTTTTTTCTGAGACTAATACAGGTTGGATTGTGTAATCTCTGTGATCTCCTTCCTTAATAAGCATATAATACTTCATCCTAGCTGTACTAACTATCCAAAAAGAAGAGTATGTTAATGGCAGTCTTAGAGATTTTTGGCAATTTTAGACTGAGACCCATTTGTAACAGGCATATATAGATTTCCTTGCTCCACACTTCTTCAAACCACTTCTAGCATTCTTTCCTGCTGTAAAGTCAAGAAAGTAAATACAGAAGAGGACCAGCAGTTAGTGTAATGGCTATGTCGCTGGACTCTCATGTAGTCGACTGTGGTTCAAGTCTTGGACCCGGTGGCTTAAACTCACGCCGGGCGCATGTGCATTTGTGCCCAAGATCCCGAGAGGAGAACAGAGGAGAAGGGATTGTGGCATGGCCATCCCACCTGGGGGCTGATTTCTCACTTTTTGTTTCTCTGTCTCTCTCTATCTTTCTGGCAAACGCATGCGCCCTTATAGCAAAAACCTCTCCAAAAAAAGAAGAAAAAAAAAAAAATGCAAATACAGACCTCTCCAGGCTCCCTTCTAAGCAGGGATCTATATGTAACATGATGAAACAGACACATCAGAGTAAGGCTCAGATAAATACAGGAGCAATGTGAGCCAGATACTAGAAGGTGAAATTCAGAACCTTCTGAAGCATAACAATAAAAGTGCGAGTTGTTCTGAAACCACCGTGATGGAGTTCTTACTATCAATTTTCCAGCACTACTGAGGCCAAACAGTAGTGATTTTTCTCCAGAATAGATCTTTATGATGGCGGATGATTTTACTTGGTATATCTCCTGGCTGGTTTTCTGGCCCTCTGGGATATTACTTCAACTTCCTTAAACTCAGTAAGTTTTTCTGTTGAAATCAGAGTTTTGTTGTCTCTGACAAATGACCTCAATTTAAATTCTGAAAGAGGTGGTTTGCTCTTAATTGTTATATCTTAGTTGATGTTATATATGGTGTTTTCTTCCAATCAAGTTTTTCTCTTCATTGGTTTTCCTATAAGTTGGTCAGCCAAGTTTTATGTGGAAGTTCAGTGAAATTAAAATCTCCCTGCTGCTGTCATTTTCCTATAATTCCCCTCAAAGTCGTAATAAGATATAACATTGTAGGCCCAGGAACAGCTGTGTATCTACACGGGTCATTGATGGCTGCAGGGTTTGCTACTTGTCCTCCACTTCTTAGCAAGTAAAGACCTCATTTTCCATAATTACTCATTTTAACATACCTTACAGAATTTTTAAAATTAGTTTTATTTTATTTTATTTTTGCTACAGGGCACTTGCACTTCCTGGAGATAGAGAGTTAAGAGAAGAAAAGTGAGAAATCATCCCCAGAGTGGGTTGGCCACACTGCAATCCCTTCTCTCAGGATTTTGGACATGCACACACACACACCCATGGCGATTTTCAAGCCTCAGGATCCAGGACACAAACTGTCTAGTCAGTGATGTGAGATCCTACCATCTTATTCTCCACGCCAACTATTGGTCCACTTACAGATATTTTTAAGAATGGAGTGTAGTTGAGGACCAGTAGATTGCATAAGGGTTACATCATTGGACTCCCTCATAAGTTGGCTGCAGTAAAAGTCCCAGCCCAGCAGTTTTTAACTCACGCCAGATACATGTGTGCACATGCCCAAAATCCCAAGGGGAGAATGTAGAAGAAGAGTTTGCAGTGTGGCCATCCCCCCTGGGGGGGGGTGACTTCTCACTTTCTCTCTCCCAGTTGAGCACACATACCCTATCACAAAAATCTCTTAAAAAAAAAATCCAAAAGAATAGGGCCTAGAACTTCCACATAGCATATATGTAGGCTTCATGAGTTTTGATATTTTAGCACATTCTCTCTGGCTCTTCCCCTCCTCCCCTCTTCCATTTACACATGTCCGTGTGTGTATGCATGTGTATAATGAGTATGCATGTTTATGTATTTGTTGTATATATGACTTTAAAAAGTTTCTTTAAATGTTGACAGTAAGATACAATGTCTCATTACTTCTTTTGTTTTTAATGTGAAATTAATTGCCATTATTTATTGTGTTAGAAATAACTTCATGAAATTATTTTTATCTCTACATGTGGGAAATTTCTTTGAATAGGTGAGAAAATAGCTACTGTGGGGTAAAACATAAACTAGCCTCAGTACTTCTAGGCTAAGTTCTTGTTCATCTCAGATGGCATCACAGAACAGCACGGCAGCTTCCAGCAAGTGGAGAAAAATAGCAAAGTCCAGCAGTGACGCTGTGGTTATTAACATTGAACTGCTAATTCCATTAATCCTACCACTTTCCTAAAATCATTTCTGTGTCTAAACAATCCTACTTCTTATGGGATGATACCTAGCAAAGTGTGCTGTAAAACAAGTAAGAAAATTCAACAGAACTTTCAGCATTAAAGGGAAAGGGCACTATTGCAAGGTCTTAATATCCAGTCCAAGATTTTCCTAATACTGTCCACTCTGAGTACGGAATTTAACTATCAAAGTTCTTCTCACTTCTCTAGGAGTGATTCTAGCTGTTCTTGCAAAGAGCTGATCTGCTCCTTTTCTGTCTTTTTTAAGCTAATCTAGCACAGCCTGAAATCTATTCTTTTTTTATTTGTAGTTTTTGCCTTAGGGCACATGCACTTGCCAGAGAGAAAGAGAGAGAAAGTGAGAGGGAAAGTGAGAAATAACCCCCAAGAGGGGATGACTGTGCCACAATCCCTGCTCCTCCATTCTCCACCCTGGATCTGGGATTTGAATCACAGTCAGTCACATGGGAGTCCAGCGACATAACTACTATGCCATCTGCTGGCCCCTCTGAAATCTATTCGGAAGCGCCATTTTTTTTTCCTTCTGAAATCTATTTGGAAGAGCCAGCTTTTCCTCTTTCATGATGAGTCCTCCTGTCATTTGGCCCTGTCCTGGGTGTCTTGGAGCTTTCCTTTCATGTTATCGATCTGTTTCTGAATTCCCATAACCAGCTGGTGGTTTCCTCACTTTCTTGGTGCTGCTCACCCATTCATTTAGCTCACGTGGTAGCTGACAATCTCCAGATCGTCCTCAGTGTCTCTCTTGTTTATATCTTCCTCTTCACTGTTGTTGCTGAGGTCATTGCATAACTCCCAAAGCTCATCACCCTCTAAAGAGCCTCGCCTGTGACCAGATATCCCAAGAGAATAGATATCAAGTCCCTGATTTTCTGATTCTTTTGTTTCATCTTTCAACAAGTATTTCTCAACAAATACCAACAGCCTCTGCATCCGTACTCAGCAACAATTTCACTTCTTTTTCCACATCTGGAGATTCAATATTCTTCTTCTGGGCTATCTTCCAGGACCCTCTCTTTCTCATATTTTCTAGAGGCAGAGTAATTTCATGATTCCAGATAAACTTTTTCTCTCTGTTCTTGTCCTTTTTGCTAGCTTTGGGATCAGCAGTAGCAACCGGCTCCTCCACAGAAGGAAAGAGATCACTGTCAGCTGTGGATACAAGAATCTGACAGATAGCTGTCTTGTAAAAAATTTTCTTACCAATGGTTTTCTTTTCCTTTCATTCATTCATTCCTTTTTTTTTTTTTTTTTTTAGAGAGAGAGATTTTTGCTCATGGGCATGTGCACTTGCTGGAGAGATAGGGAGAGATAGAGAGACACAAAGCAAGAAAATCACCCGCCGGGTGGGAGGCGATGCCGCAATCCCTTCTCCTCCATTCTTTTCTCAGGATTTTGGGCATGCACACAACACACCAGTGTGTGTTTTAAGCTGCTGGATCCAAGATTTGAACCATGAGCGCATCCAGCAACATAACCATTTCACTATCTGCTGGTCCCTTATCAATAACTTTCAAGGTTTCCAGAACAATGGGCACATCTACCAATTTTGAGACCAGTGATGATTCCAGGATGTTCATCAGGGTATAACTCAACTGTCAGTCTGTCCTTCAGGTTGACAAGATCAGATTCTACTGCCTTCCTTACAGGAGCAGCATATTCCAGAGGCAGACAGAAGATAAACTGCCTCTCCGGTGCATGAGGAGCATCATCTTTGCTCTTACTCATCTTTATTTCATTGTGACTTGCTTCTCTTCTAATCAACACTTGCTGCGCTAAAAAGTTTCAGCTACATTCAGTGACAATTATAAATTCAGTTTCTCCGGTACAGACTGAATGGAAGTGGAAGCTGCTTAGAGCCACACAGCATGGAGCTGAATGTCTCTTTCTCAATTCTTTTTTTCTTCCTGCTCCCTAGCAGGGTGATCCACTTTTTATTACCACTGGTAGGGCTTGGGTTGTGCAATGTGAAGTCTCACTGGGACCTGCGGCGTTGAGCACCAGGTTTGGCAGGTAAGGCAGCTCAGCAGTTCTACAGCTCTGTCTCGAGCTTGTCCAATTACTCTTAAATAATTCAGCAATGCCTTTATGATATGTTTTCCTCCTTTTCCAGGATCTGACTTAGTTTCACACATGGGCTCTATTCCTATGTAGTCCTATTTAATCAAAAATAGTTCATTAGTATTTTATTTAATTATCTTGACTTTTTTTTTTATTTATAAGAGAGATTAGAGGGCATGTGTGCTTGCTGGAGAGACGGAGTGAGAAGAGAGAGACAGAAAGCAAGAAATCACTCCCCAGGGAGATAGTCATGCCTCAATCCCTTCTTCTCCATTCTCCTCTCAGAATCTTAGGCACACATGCACACATGCCCAGCATGAGTTCCAAGGCAACAGGTACAGGACTTCCGTTGCAGTTGTCTACGTGGGAGTCCAACAACATAACCATTACGCCATCTGCTGGTCCCAGTCCTGATTTTTTTTTAAGAGTAGAGATCAGAGGGTAGTCCCATAGTACTGTGGTTAAAGGAGCTGGAAACATGGCCAACCATGAATCGAATCCCAGCCTGGCTGCTTGAAAAACTAGATAGTGTGCACAAGCCTGATCACCCGAAATCTTGGTAGGAAGCGAAATGGAGTAAGGGGGTTGTGCATCTCTAGTTTCTATGGTGGAGGGAAGGAGGGGTTTTCTCTCTCTTTCACTCTACTGAGTACATATGCTTTCTGACAAAATTTA
>NW_006159654.1:153112-158780 GCF_000334495.1 Tupaia belangeri chinensis | reverse complement strand
ACACACATACACACACACACACACACACACACACACAGATAAGTTCTTTTATAGACAGCACTCAATCTGGATATTTCTGATGTTTCCTCATAGTAGGATAAGATTCAGGTTATATATACACACACACACACACACACACAGATAAGTTCTTTTATAGACAGCACTCAATCTGGATATTTCTGATGTTTCCTCATAGTAGGATAATAAGATTCAGGTTATTTACTTTCAGCCATGATCCCACAGGAGCGACGCTTTGGTTTTCTCAATGTATGGCATCCAGAGCACATAATTTCTACTTTCCCCATGGCTGCTGTGAGCTTTAATCATGTGGTTAAGATAATTTCTCACAGACCTCTCCATTCCAAATTTAGTATATTCTGCTTTATAATTAATAAGTATTTTGTGAGAGATAATTCTACCCACTAGTATTAGCATCCCTTAATGAGTCTCATGAGCTGCTCATTACTGTGAAGGCTACCAAAGGGTAATTTTCTCATCTCATTCATTCTAAATTCACTAGCTGGCATTCTACTGTAAAGAAAGGTATTTTTTCTTCTCATCATTTATTTTTTATTCATCTACCACATCTGTGCATGTGCACACGTACATATACATACCCATATTTATGTCTACATATATATCTATTTATGTACTGATCTGTTTGTCTAGTTATATGAAAGTATTTATTTACACAAGTCACTCTAATTCTAGGAGAACTCCAGAAGCCCTGTCCTTTTCTTGTATTTGTAGCTCCCTTCCTTGTTGAGAAACCAATCCCATTACCGTCACTATCTGTACTTCATTGCTCAGACCTCTTTATGCAACCATGCTCCAAAAAACACGAGCTGACTCCTAAGTGCCACCAGCCTTCTCAGCAATAGGCCCACTGGCTCCAGACGCTGCCCACATCTTCACCACAAAACCCTTCCTCAAATTTGTCCCTATTACCTTGCTGGCCTCCTAGACCTCACGTGCCTTCTCAGTCTGTTCATGTAAACCTGTCTATCTTGTTCACCTCAACAAGCCCTAACCACCTTTTCTGCTCCAGCCTTGACTTCCTCTCTACCTTGACCATGCTCTATGCCCTGGCCCAACATGCACTGCCAAGCCATTGTTTTCAAAGAAAAGGAGATAATGAGTAACATGAAGAGAAAGAGGGAGTTCTCAGGTGGCTAAGGGATCAAACTTCTTTTTTTTTTCTTTTTTCTTTTTTGGAGAGTTTTTTGCTATAGGATGTGTGTCTCGCAAGAAAGACAGAGATAGAGAGACAGAAAGTGAGAAATCACCCCCCACGGGGGATGGCCACACAGCAATCCCTTCTCCTCCATTCTCCTCTTGGGATCTTGGGCACGCACACATACATGCCCAGCGTGAGTTTAAGCCACCGGGTCCAGGACTCAAACCACAGTCGTCTACATGGGAGTCCAGCAACCCAGCCATTACACCAACTGCTGGCCCCAAGAGATCAAACTTCTACTCAGACAAGAATACATAATCATTAGTCTTCTTTGAGGCACTATGTGGCTGTGTGATCAAGTATTTAATGTAAATGTCATTTGGCATTTCTAGAAAGTCTACCTAATGTGTGATGATAAGTATTTTTTCCAATTTTCTCCCAATTATCTTTTCAAATTTATGTCGATTTTTCACAAGCTATTCTGTGAGCCATGAAGTTGACTGGTTAGACTGCCCCAAAGGGCTAGCTTTCATCCTATTTTTAACTTGTCTGTGACATTAGGAAGCCCTGGTAGACAACTACAATGAGGAGAATGATGCCATTATTTTTATTTTATCAACTTTCTCTTGATGCCGTTGCTACTGTTTGGCTGTGTCTCTGTACTGAAGGTCACTGTTCTCCAAGCTATCACCAAACATCTCTCTACTACTGCATTTTAAGAACTATTTTTTCCTTCCATTATTTAAAGCCTCAAGTTAGTAGCAACACTGCTTTTCAAACCCTGGTCTGCTAGACTTTAGACTACGTCTTACCAAAACCCCTCCTTTACATTGGTTAAAGTATATTTAACAAATCCACTTATAATTACCCTAATTTGAGAGCACCATCTGTTCCTTCTAAGACCTGTGTTGATAGCTTAATTGACATCAGAGTGACCTCAGAAAACAGATTATCAAAATAGGATTACTGGATTAGGTTGCTCATGTATCACAGAAGCAGGAGGATAACCTTCTGGGGAGGAGATTTTGCTAATCCATACCATCGCATGGTGTTACATTTCTGAAATCATCACCAGTCTCAGCATAGAGGTACTGCAATGCCATGGTTACTATGGCAGAAACAGTGGTGTTCATAATCATGTATACATATTGCCTTATAATATAGCCCTAGAGGTAATCTATAGGAAAAAGAAATCAGTATCTATAGATAGACAATTAAGAATACTTGAAGGTCAGCCTCATAGTTAATTAGGTGAGTCAGATCCCACATAGCCAATCATAGTTTAAATCCTGCAGCATACACATGTATGTGTGCCTCAGATACCAACAGGATAGAGAAATGGAGGAGAAGGGATTATAGCATGACCAGGCCCCATTGGTGAGTACTTTCTTTTCCCTCCCTTTCCCCACATTTTCCCTCTCTCTGGTGAGTGTATGTACCCTCTGGTGATTAAATATAATAAAGAGTTAATAGTACTAATCTAAAGGCATAATGATATCTTTAAGTCATAGGGGAGTTAGGTCTAGAGAACAAGTCTAGAGCATAATGACTGAAAAAGATTAATTAAATACTTAATTCTGGGGCCATGAGGTTGCATGACAGTTAAAGTTCTGGACTGCCATGTGACTGACCATGGTTTAAGAATCGTACCTGGCCAATTGAAAGTCATACCAATCATGTGTGCCTGTGTGCCCCAAATCCTGAGAGAGAATGGATTGAAGCCTGGCCATCCTCCTGGGGGGTGATTTCTCACTTTCTCTCTGTCTCACTCAGGTAAGCACTCAAAGTCTATGGCAAAACCCTTAAAAAACAAACAAACAAACAAAAACCTTGCCCAAGTAAGACTACTGGTAGATAAGGGAGATCCAGAGTATGGGGTATGGTTATTTGAGTTGGAGTAGAAATAACTAATGTGTAGAATTTGCTTTTCAAAATGTCTCCCAAATTCTGTTACTGAAGATGCAGTCCTGTCACATGATATAATCTGAAAAAAATCATCTGTCACTTGCATAAAACCTGTAAAGCCAACTTGTACATATATTGGCCTGAACCCCAGATGCTACATACTCGGTGGCAAAATCTGATCGAATTCATCTAGAAAGTGACCTACAGGATCTTTCTTTTCCAATAAACTTGAGTTCAGAAAGACTTAAAAGGCAGGGCAAATTCTACTAAAAGTCATATCTAAAATATTTCTAGTCAAAATATATTGAACACTAATTCAATAAGAGAAAATAAGATACAGGTGCCATACTTTCTACATTAGCCAAGCGATGACAACTCTGTTCAACCTATTCCTCAGTGTCCACATACTACATAATTGTTACCACTTATCAAAGAATACACAGATTTTTTCCCATCTCCCAGCCCTTAACTATGATCCTGAGACATTTAAATAGAAAGCATTTCTTGCTATTCTGGAATACCAACCCAGAAAACTTAATAGAATATGATAGGTAGACTAATATACTCTCCCAACCAAAGATGCCCAGGTCCTAATCCCTATCACTTATGATAACAGGTAACAAGGCACAAAGTAACTAAGCCTACAGAGGAAATTAATGTTGCTAATCAGCTGATCTGATAGGGAGAATATCCTGGCTTACTCTTATGTGTTCATTATAGTAATAAGGGTCTTTTAAAATGGGAGAAGAAGGCAAAAGAGCTTCAGAGGGAGCTGTGACTATTAAAGAATAGTCAAGAGATGCCACTTTCTCTGCTTTAAAAATGGAAGCAGAGAGCCAGTTGCTGATGAGTGTAAACAGCCTGTAGACAATGGAAAAGACAAAGAAGTAGGTCTTCTGCTATAGTTTCTAGAACAAAATTCAACCTTGTTGATTTTTTACCTTGATGATTAGCACTGTGACATCTATCAGATTTTAACCTGTAGAATTGTAGGATAAAGTGGAGTTGTCTTCACCTACTAATTTTGTTACAATTTCTTATAGCAGTAATGGAAAAATAATAGGGAGAGAGATTCATTTTACAAACAAAAATAGTAAAATCTAATGGTTTATTTTGGGGTTTCCCAGAGAGCCTTGGGTTATTTTAGGGGGTCCCAGAGAAACTTTTTGTCCATACTCAGGTTGTCTTCTTTGTATGTACATTTTACTTCTCTATCATATTAGATTTTTACACTGACTAAAGATTTTTATACTGTGTTGGACACTCTTACAATTTATATTGTCATAGGGAAAAAGGTTGAAGCAGAACCTATTAAGGTTTAGATAGACCCTGTTAAACCTTACTGTAAATGACTCAGTATGTTTTTTTTTTTAAGTCAGAAGCAACATATTATCATATAGATAAAAACCTTATCTCTAAAGACCTTGTCATAACCTCTACTAACTTTCCAATATTTTTATCCTTCTAGTATATTAAAATGCACACAAACACAGATAAGAATATCAATTTGTTCATTCTCCTATGACCATCAACAGTATTATTAACCCTTACTTCTCAGTAGTGTCTAACACAAATAGTAGTCTTTTATCAATTATTTCAGACTCTACTTGTTTTATTTTAATGTATCTTGTTCTCTTTTTCAGTGTTCTTCCATGTTACAACAATATGCTTTGGTCTATATTCTACAGGAGAACTCAATCCTGCGTAGTAATCTCTAGTTTCAATGTTGGTATGTTCCTCACAAACAATAGGTCTGGTATCAAAATGGGTGTCTGACTGGTAGATAAGGGAGATCCAGAGTATGGGGTATGGTTATTTGAGTTGGAGTAGAAATAACTAATGTGTCTGGTATCAAAAAGGGTGTCTGTAATAAATCCAAGCAAAGTAAGGAAAGATCACTAACTATAGCAAAACAATGATGAGTTCTGGACTCTTGTAGGGAGGGAGAGCCATGGGATTTAGTGCTATGGTGGTGAATAGTAATGGGAGAGGGAGAGGTTAAGAATTTCATAAACAGTTAATTAGCTTGATGAAAAGGTGTGTGCTCTGTCAGTAGTAATGCTTATACTGTGTGAGGAGCTATGAGATTAAGTGGGTTGCTAGAGCTAGTTCAGTAGAAGCATCAGTAGTTTTGCAGAAAAGATCATAGCCCTAAAACAGACATAAGGCTTTACAAATGAGTCCAGGGTAAAGCTATAAATATGTCATTCATGGTTCCTATGAAGTTGAGTTATCTGAAGGTTAAATTGTTCCTGATGACAGAACTTACTGTTTTTACTAGAGCTTGTCAATTAGTAACAAACCAGAGAATGAAAGTATATACAAATAGCATGGAAACTCAAGGGTATTATTTGATTTTGGGATGGTTCAGAAACAAAGAGAGTTCCTCATCTCTACTACAATTCCTATGAACAATCAAGAACATTTAGATATGAACCTAACTGAGAAAGAGGTAGCTATTATAAAAATGAGGTCCATGTCAAAAGAGATCATATGGAAACTCAGGAATAGATGTAGCAGATCATTGTGTCAAACAAGCAACCATAAACAAGGTTGTTTTTTTTTTTTTTTTTTTTTAAATGATTT
>NW_006159654.1:148009-153089 GCF_000334495.1 Tupaia belangeri chinensis | reverse complement strand
GACAGACAGAGAGAGACAGAAAGTGAGAAATCACACCCCAGGGGGGATGGCCACACCGCAATCCCTTCTTCTCCATTCTCCTCTCGGGATCTTGGGTGAGCACACACATGCACCCGGTGTGAGTTCAAGCCACCAGGTCCAGGACGTGAACCACGGTCGACTACGTGGGAGTCCAGCGACATAGCCATTATGCTAACTGCTGGTCCCAACAAGGTTTTTAATTCTAACTAAATTCTCAAAGGATGTATCTGTGGAGGGATCCAAAACGGCCATTATAAAATATTAATACTTATCCCTTGATTTTGAAAGAAAAAAATGGAAAAAAAACTGGTTGTACATTTTATTAATATATTCTTTTGAATGACCTGGTTGGTGGCTAATAGTTGAATTATGTTGCCCACCAGAATTCATAAGTTAGTGTTTATCAAACCCGAGAACATCAAAATATGACCTTACTTGCTGGTAAGTTCTTTATAGAATAATCAAATTAAAATGAAGTCATCAGAGTAGAACCTACTTTGATAGAGTCTTTATAAGAATAGGATATTAGGACACTGATACACAAATAGAAGAACTCCAAGTGAAGAGAGAAGGGAAGAAGATGGTTATTTATTTGTGATGGAGAGAGACTTGGAAAAGATCCTTCTCTCATTGACCTCAGAAGGAATTTATTTACCAGGACCTTGATCTCAGATGTCTGGCTACTACAACTGATACCAATTCCTCAGCTGATGCCACCCACATTGTGATGTTTTATTATAGGAGCCCTGGAAAACTATAAGGTGGTTGGGAAAATCATGATGTATTTTTCTGTTTTTTAATGCAAAAATGTATCATGACTTTCCCAACAACCCAATAATACAGAGGGATCAGATGATTTCAAATGGATATTAGCAAAATTTCTTAATAGAACTGCCATCATGAGCAGTTACCCTGGTTACTGTCTTTTCTTTTTCCTTTTCTTTCTTTTTCATTTTGATTTTTACCATTGAGCATATGTACTCACTGGAGAGAGACAGAGACAGAAAGAGAAAGTGAGAAATCACCACCCAAAGGTGATGACCACACTGCAATCCCTTCTACTCCAGTCTCCTCTCTGGATTCTGGGCACACGCACAAGTGCTGGCATGTTTTTCAAGCCACAGTATCTGGACTCAAATTGTGTACTAGGCCACATGGGATTGAGCACCTTCACCACCACACTGCCTGCTGGCCCAGATTACTATCGCAAATCAATGAGGAAACTGTTCTAAAAAAGCAGAGGTTATTTGGGATATGTGTCATTCACTAAAAATATAATTCTTAGGGCCAGATGGTGGTGCAGTAGTAAATCGCAATGCTTGGGAAGATTCCGTGTTCACATCCAGAGAACTCTCTTGAATATTCTGGGCATGCATGAACCCATGGTCCTGGCTGGCTTGGGTGGATCACAGTATAAAAACACATTTAGGAGTACTGTCTCTCTGTACCCCTCTCTCTCTCAGTGCTTCTATCTTTTATTTTTTCTGGGGGGAAACAGGTTTTTGCTATAGGACGCATGTGCTCGCCGGACAGACAGAGAGAGACATAGAGACAGAAAGCAAGAAATCACCCCTCAGGGGGGATGGCCACGCCACAATCCCTTCTCCTCCATACTCCTCTCGGGATCTTGGGAACGCACACACATGCATCCGGCGTGAGTTTTAAGCCACCAGGTCTGGGACAGAAACCGCAGTCAACTATATGGGAGTCCAGTGACATAGCCATTATGTAACTACTGGTCCCTCAGTTCCTCTATCTTTCATGGAGAAATTAATAAATGAATTTCAAATACATACATGAATCATTTTTCAGAAATTATGGTGGTGAGGTATGGTTAGAAATCAAAGCATCAATATACTGCCTAAGTACCTTTAGATAGATTTTATTCAGCTTTCATCTTTCTTGAGATTTGAATGTGTTTTTAATTATTATATTCAACTTTCAAATAATTAAAGTATTTTATGGCTTAAAATCTATAGTCCTTAATCTCTAAAATGTTATTTGATTTTTGTATATTCAACGTGGTGCATGAAAATTTTTATAGCAAATAACTAAGGTGCATACTTTATGAGAATCATTAGAAATGTACCACACTCAACTACTATACTTATATCTAGCACTGGCAGTTTAAAGTTTTCCTTCCAAAACATTTTTAATTTTGCCATGTGCATCCACCAGAGAGAGGCAGAGAGAGAGAGAGAAAGTGAGAAATATTCCCCAAGAATGGTCACACTGCAATCCTTTCTACTCCATTCTCCTTTCAGAATTTTGGGCATGCTGGAAACAGCAGATGACATAATGGTTCCATTGCTGGACTCCTAAGTAGTCAACCATGGTTTGAGTCCTGGACTTGGTAGCTTAACAGTCACACTGGGTGCATGTGCATGCATGTCCAAGATCCTGAGAAGAGAATCGAGGAGAAGGGATTGTGGCATGGCCATTCCCCTTGGCGGGGGGGGGCAGGTGATGGTGGTGATGGTGAGTTCTTGTTTTCTGTCTCTATGTCTCTATGTCTCTCCAGCAAGTGCACACACCCTACAGTGAAAATCTCTCTCTTAAAAAAAAAAAAGAATTGGGGATATGCATACACATGTACCCTGTGTGCCACTGGGACTGAGACTCAACCATGCAGTTGGCCATGTGGGATCCAGACATCTCAACCTCTACCACAGGCTGCTTCCCAAAACATTATTCTAAAGAGTTTATTCATGATGTTTGACTACTATAGATCTGTATTGGAAGAGACATCAGATAAGAGCTGCACTTGAGCCTTCCTGGAAGATATACCTATTAGCTGTGATTAAAAACAAATAGAGCATCGAAACTGCAGGGAATCAGTATGTAGGTTCACATTTCACAACAAAAGCAGCAATACAGAATTCCTCACCACTAGAATGCTATTCTAGTTGGGAACCTCAAACTAAAGCTTTGCAAAGATTCTGTAGGAAGGAGATAGTTGATCCAAGACCTTGGATCAAGTGGATGACCTTGAATATTGGACAGCTTGCCCCGAAGACCTCGCATCAAGGCTGCTTATCTAGTTCTTGTTATTTTTTTATTTGCTTGTTTATAATACTGTTTTTATATTTTAGACCATCTCCCGGTTGTTGTCCACCCATAGGTGCTCCTTTTAATCTTTCTTCTTTACCGTAATTAAGTCAGAATATATTCATCTAATGCCATTCTTAGAGTATTATCAACAATAAAGCTGCTCTCAATTTTATTGACTGATAATGTATGCCATTCATCACCAGACCCCCCATGGAATTATAGTAAATGAAATTTCCATTTGAAAATGACCTTAAACAATCAATCTATGACTTTGTAGTGTACCCCTCTCCCATAAAAAGAACAAATTACAACATTCTATTGATTAGACTTTAACTTTGAGGGTTATTACTTTACAATTAAAGATCTACTTTAATTTAGTCTGTAATTTAGAAATAAAAGAATTATAAATTTGAATTAAATATCCTTTATGTGGTAATGGACCAATTACTTGACACCTAGAAAAAAGTAATAAAAATTAAAATATGTAACACTTGTAATGTAATTCCTTGGTTATGACCTGGTGTAATAAACAATTCAACGAACTTTTTTTTTAATTTATTTCCTGCATCTCCATGTGTTTCTACTTGATACTGCTCTCTTCGTGACCAGGATATCTAGTGCTGTTTGCTTACATTAATACCTCAGAACTTCGGAAATAGTATTCTGAGAACTGTCTATACTGAGAGATGTTAGTTCCATAAAATCTGCAAAGGTTGAAAATGTCCTTTTTTCTCATTATACTTCCACACCCCATGTCTGCTTTTAAAGAGTCTTCCCTGTAAAGTGATGGTGTCTGACTCCTTTGCTATAGGAAACTCCAAATTGTCCCATCGAGATGGTCTTCCTATTTATTACCACAGATCCAAAAGAAAGCCCCAAAACAATCTGACCATTTCTTCTAATTGAACTCCAATTAATCACGTTTTTACTGCACTATAACATGTCCTTTAGTAATTTAAAAGGAGCCATTACAGACGATTGATACACTAATTACAGTCATTGTAATGTGTCTAATAAATCAGGCACCGTAAGAACCTCTATTATATAACAGTAGTTAGGCCAGTTTCTGTTTTATGTATCCTTAATACTGAACACTCATGAATTATAACCATCTGACAAATAAATACCTTGTATTTATGGCATCTGAATCTTACATACATACTAATGGTTAAATGGTTACAGTATTTCCTTTTCAAACTATAGAATCAGTTACTCTTGATTTCAATATATATTTTGCTCAGAGGAGTCATTGGCTACACACAATTTTTTTGATTCCTTGTATACATTTTATTTCTAGAGTATTCTTCTCCTTTTCAGCATTTGGATAAAAAACACTCTCATTATGTATGATCTTGACAAACTTAATGTTATTTTTTACTGTGTAATCAAAGGCGCAATCACTACCTCTTATCTGGCACAATACATTCAGGGAGCAGACCCACAAGCAAAGCACAGATAGTTGATTATACTCTTCCAGAGCTTTGAATCCTGAAAATTTAACACGAAGACAAAGGAGACACTTGATACCATCTTAAATCAGATCAAAAGTCAAAACAGAATGTTCTGTAAGACACTTCTGAAGTTTCTGTGTCCTAATCTCCAAAGCTGCATTGGTTTTTATGCATGTCCAAACCTCATTCTCCAGATACCTTCTCACTTCCACAGGTATTGGATTATAAATGTACTCCTGACTATATGAGCAAGAGTTAGTTTCTGTTGTTTGAGATCCTAATACCTGAACTACACTGTTCATGTCTTTCTATTCTACTATTATTGACTAAAACATCTGACACATATCTCACTTAATCTTAACTGAAAAATAAAGACAAAAATAAATAAGCATACAAGAGAAATCTTTGAATAATAGTTAGAAAGTGGGCACACAGAAATACATTGGGCTAAGGTTAGCTTCTTGCCTACAATAAAGTTTCTGTTTTGGGTTTTGTTCTATTTTATATATGTAATATATTATATTATAATATATAAATATATAAATAATATATAATAT
>NW_006159654.1:123131-144467 GCF_000334495.1 Tupaia belangeri chinensis | reverse complement strand
ATTACATATATAATATATATTATATAGAGAATATATATAGCATATTATTTATAATTGTATATAATATATTATAAACATAATATATTGTATATATTACATATTATATTTATACATATATTACATTTAATCACTATACATCTTTACAGTGTACTATATGACTTTTCCCAGCACATGAGGAATAGTGCATATCAGTTAAGACAAAGACATTTCTATATGCATTATTATCAGCAAATAATTTCTCATTTTTGTGTCAATTAAATGTGTTTTTTCCATTTCCCTCCACTTTTCCCCTATTACCTGCCCACCCTTGGTACTATCTCTACTATCTACAGTTGCCCTCTCTGTCAGATTGTCAGAAAAGTCAGGATGCATTTTTACATAGAAAATTACAGAAAAATACATCCTGACTTTTCTGAAGTCCCAGTACCTTACAAACTTTTGTTTTCTACAATAGAGCTCAGAAATTCTATATATATTGAGCAGAAACATACAAAATCTGTCTTTTGTAGTTGAGCTTGCTTCATTTAGCATTAAGTCTTCCATATTTGTTCACTTTGTATCAAATGTCAGAGTCTCATTTTTTATAGATGAATAATATTCCACAGACTACATATGCCATATTTTTTCAATACACTCACCTCTTTTTGAACATTTGGGTTGATTCCATATCCTAGCAATTGTAATTGTAAATAATGCTACAATAAACATAGATGTGCAAGTGTTTTTCCAACTAAGGTTTTTCCTACCCTCTGATTAGATACCTAAGAGTGGAATTACTGGGTCATATGGTAGTTCTGTTTGTAGGTTTCTGAGGAATCTCCATAACACTCTCCATAATGGTTGTTGTACTAGTTTATATTCCCATTAACAGCATAAGTACCCTTTCACCACAGCCTTTCTAGAACTAATCATTCTTCATTTTTTTTAAAGCTACCCATTCTGAATGGAGTTATGTGGTACTTCATCATGATTTTGATTTGCATTGCCCTTACGATATGATAGGAGATGTTGACCATGTTTTCATAGGCTTTTTGGCTGTTTGTATGTCTTTGCAGAAATGTCTGTTCAGCTCATTTGCTCATCTTTTAATTGGATTGATTTTTTTTTTTTTTTTTGGTGGGTAAGCTGCTTGAGTTCCCTGTATATTCTGGTTATCATTCCCTTATCTGAGGAATAGTTTGCAAATATATTCCCCCACTCCAAGGTTTGTCTCCTTGCTCCAATTATAGTTCATTTTGCTGTGCAGAAGCTTTTAGCCTAATGTAGTACTACTTGTCTATTTTTTTGGATTACTGACTATGCTTTGGGGGTCTTCTTTAAGAAGTCTTTGCCTATTCCAAGATCTCCACCTTGTGTTTTCCACCAGTAGTTTTATAGTTAGTGATTTTATGGTTAGATCCTTGATACATTTTCATTTGATTTTTGTTAATGATGAGAAATATGGATCCCGTTTCATTCTTCTGCAGGTGGTTATCCAGTGTTTCCAGCACCATTTGCTGAAGAGATTTTCTTTTTCCCACTGAATTGTCTTGTGCCCTTTGTTGAGGATCAGTTGATTGTATGTTTTGTTAGTATATAAAAGTGCTATAGATTTTTCTATGCTGTTTTGAATCCTGCCAATTTAATGTATTCATTTATCATTTACAGGAGGATTTTTTTATTCTTTTGGATTATATATATATAGAATTAAATCATCTGCAAATACACATGATTTCATTTCTTCTTTTCCTATTTGCATGCCTTTTATTTGACTTTCGTCTGATCATATTGGCTATAACTTCCATTAATATCTTGGAAAGGAGTGGAGAGGGACCAGCAGTTAGTGTAATGGCTATGTCACTGGACACCCATGTAGTCAACCGCGGTTCTAGTCCCGGATGTGGTGGCTTAAATTCACACCAGGCACGTGTGCATGCATGCCCAAGATCCTGAGAGGAGAATGGTGAAGAAGGGATTGTGGTGTGGCCATCCCTCCTAGGGGTTGGGGGTGATTTCTCACTTTCTGTCTCTCTGTCTTTCTGGTGAGCACATGCTCTACAGCAAAAACTTTTCCAAGAAAAATAATAAGAAGAAAAGGAGTGGAGAAAGTGTCCAGTTGAAAGTTTTTCCCATTTAATAGGATGTTAGCTATGAGTTTTTCATAGATGGCTTTTAGAGTGTTGAGAAATGCCCCTTCTATGCCAATTTCGCTGGGAATTTTAATCATGAAGGGATGTTTTATTTTATTAAATGCTTTTTCTTCATTGATTTATATGATCACATGATTTTTATTTTCAATCTGTTAATGTGATATAGTACATTTATTGTTTTGTATATGTTGAGCCATCCTTACACACTGGGAATGAAGCCTATCTAGTCATAGTGTATAATCTTTGTAATGTGTTGTTGAATATGAACTGACAGTATTTTGCTGAGAATTTTTGTAACTATTCATCAGGGATATTGCTCTGTAGTTTTTATTTTTGTTATGTGCTTCTCTGTCTTTGAAATCAGGATGAGGGGAAGCTTCGTAGAATGAATCTGAGAGAATTTATTTCTTTTGGATCTTTGGAAACAGTTTGAGACTTGAGGTTAGTTCTTCTTTAAAGGATTTGTAGAATTCAGAAGTAAACCCATTAGGAACTGGGTTGTTCTTTGTTCAGAGGCTATTTCTTACTCATTCAATCTCCTTGCTTGTTATGGATCTATTAAAGCTTTGTATTTCTTCTTTTTTCCATCTAGGTAAATCATGCATGTTCAGAAATTTGTCAGTCTTCTCTAGGTTTTGTTCATTGGCATATAATTGCTCATAGTATTCTCTGATAATATTTTGTATTTCTGTTATGTCCCTTGTAATAACAACTGTTTCCTTGCTGATTTGATTTATCTCATTCCTTTCCTGTTCTTGATTAACCTAGCTAACTATGTGTCAATTTTATCTTCTCGAAGAACCCAGTTTTTGCTTTCATCTATTTTCTGTATAATTCTTATATTCTCTATTTCATTTATTGCTGCTCATACCTTTATTATTTATTCTCTCATAGGATTTTTGAGTTTTGTTGTTGTTGTTCTTCAACAACAGTTGAACCTCAGTTCCCTGAGTTGTTTCATTAGGCTATTCATCACCTTTCTGTCTTTTTTTTTTTCTCTCAGGCATTAATTGCTATAAATTTCCCTCATTTGATTGCTTTTGCTGTGTCTCATAAGTTATAAACATTTGCTTGTTCATTATGCTGATTTCTATGAACCTCTGATTTCAGTCTTAACTTCTTCAGTGCTTGAGAAGACATTCATGAGTAGGTGGTTTAGTTTCATTTTTGTGTAGTTTTGAAGCCTCTTTCTGAAGACAGTTTCAAATTTGATTCCATCATGGTTGGAAAAGATGCTGATATAGTTTCTATACATTTGATTTTTTTTAAAGCCTTGTATTGTGTCCTATAGTGTGGTTGATTTTTTAATATGGTCCATGCGGAGGTGAGCAAAATGTATATTTTGTGGTTATTGAGTAATATGTTCTATAGATAACAATCAAGTTCATTGTATTTATGGTATCATTTAGATCTTTTATCTCTTTGTTTATTTTTTGTGTAGATGATCTGCTCAGAAGAGACAGTGAGGTGTTGAAATGCCCAACAATTACTGTGTTGCAACCTCTATCCCTTTAGATATAACAGTCTCTCTTTCACGTATTAGGGTGCTCCAGTGTTGGTTGCGTAAATATTTTTAGGTGCTATATCGTCTTGGTGAATAAATCCTTTTACTAGTATATATTGTCTTTGTTTCTTATATCTTTCATCTGAAAGGCTATTTTGTCTGATATCAATATCACAACCTCAGCCTTTTTGTTTTTGTTTTCATTTGCATTGAATGTTTTCCAGTCCTTGACTTTTATTCTATTTATTTCTTTATCAGTGAGGTGTCTTTCTACAAGCAGCACATAAATGACTTTGTTTGTTTTCTTAATACATTTAGCCAGTCTGTCTTTTAATAGGAGAATTTAATCCATTAACATTCAATATTATTATCAATATTTGCAGATTTATCCCTGTCATTTTGATAGCCATTTTCTTGGTTGTTTTTTATTCTCTTATTTCTGCTTGCTCTCTCTTTAGTTTTCCTGAATCTTGCTGGATATAGTATTCTTGGTGGATATTGTTTTCCTTATAATTTTTTTTTAGTACTGTTGATAAAACTAATATCTTCAACAGATAATTCCATACATCTTTGTGCCATTAATACTTTGCCTCCCTGTTGCTCCCCCAATGTCCTTCCTCAGATCCTCCTCTTTCACACACACTATATCTGGTATTTACATCTATATACTGTGTTTCTATATCCTTTAGACAATTAGTTTCTTATAATGTTTTGAATACTCTTCCCATTCTTTCCTTACCTACATTGTTTCAGCCGAGAAGTCTCATGTCAGCTTAATAGAATAACCTTTATAAGTAACATGATGTTTCTCTCTTGCCATTTGTAGAATATTGTCTTTGTCTTTGATGTTTACCTATCTGGGGGAGGATCTTTTTATGTTGATTCTATTTGGAGTTATTTTTATTTCTTGGGTATAAATTTTCCCTTGTTTCTCTAGATTTAGAAAGTTCTCAGATAATATTTCATAAAAGGTTTTCCATGTCTTTACCAGCTTCTTCACTTTCTGAAATATTCATTATGTGGATATTTGGGCATTTCATGGTATCTATAATTTCCTGTATGTTATCTTCTTTTATTTTCTTTTGTTTTGGTTATTTTTTCATTCGTTTTGTTGTTTGGTCTATATTGGAGACTTTGTCTTTAAAATCAGAATTTTTTTTTTCTTTTGTATGATCCAATCTGATATTAATGCTTCTGAGAGAGATTTTAATTTCTGGCGTTATATTCTTCATTTCCAGAAGTTCTCTTTTATTCTTTTAAAAAATTATTTTACTTTATTTATTTATTCACTTATTTCATTTTAATTTGACCAGAGAGGGACAGAGAGAGAGAGAGAAATTGAGGAAGCAAGCCACCAGGTCTGGAACTCAAACTACAGTTGGCCATGTGGGTATCCAGTGACCCTAACCACACGCAACCTGCCAGCCCCTTCTTTGATTCTTTTTTTAGAGTGTCTATTTTTTATGGAATTCCTCTTTCATGTCCTGGAATGATTTTCTAATTTTCTGGAATTTAATGTCTGTTTTCTTTTGCATCTCATTGAGTTTTTCACTTTGGATGTTCAGAATTCTTATCTTGACATTTCTGAATTCCTCTGTGCTATCCATCATTTGGGAGGGACTACTGTGGTCACCTGGAAGTTATTCTCTTGCTTTTTCATGTTTCTTTTATTTCTACTCTGGTTTTGGTCATCTGATGCAGTATTCACTTTTTCCTACTCATTGTAATAGATTCTGTAGTGTTGGAGTAGGGAATTTCACCCTTAGGTCCCAGGTGTGCTCTTATTAGAGAGCCATGTCTCTCAGATCAGAGCAGATAAAGCTTACACAGGTAACTTCAGGTTGTTGGCTCCTCTACCACACTTTCAACTCCCAATGGGATGACAACAGCAAAGGAGATATGATTTAGGGAGAAGGATCAAGTTTTGAGTGCTGCAAGTTCCAAAGACAATCCCAGGACATGGGAGTATATCACTAGAAGAGGCCTGCTGAGACTGAGCCCTTTGTTCCTATTTTTTTATTTATGTAAATTAAAAATTATAATTGTAGATAATTATGGGATACAAGTGATGTTGGATATATGTATATTGTCAATGAAGTCTTGAATTGGAGATGGATCATAGAAAATCCAGTTTAGGGCTGGTCATATGGCGGTGGCTAAGGTAGCTTGATCTCACATGGTTGACTACATGGTTTGAGTCCTGGACCCAGTGGCATAAAAAACATGCCAGGTGTCTGTGCATGTGTTCCCAGAATCCTGAGAGGAGAACGGAGTGGAGAAGAAGGGATAATGGTGTGGTCATACCCCTTGAGCAGTGCTTTCTCACTTTCTCTCTCTTCCTCTGTCTCTTTCTGCCAAGCACACACATACCCAATTAAACAAAAGACAAGAGAAATCAAAATCCAAGTTTAAATAGAACATACGATTAAAGTTAGTGGAAAGCATTTTTAGAAATTTATGGATATATTCACAGATTAAAGAAGAGAGGTATATGCTGTGCATAGGATAGTACTGATGATACACACACACAAAAAGTCATATATAATACTTTTAAATGGAATTTTTTTTTATTTATATATGATCAATTATTTAATTAGGTTCTTGGCAAAAAATTTAGAACACCAATTTGGGAGGATAAACTCCATTTGTAAGGGCAAACACGGATCACAGGAAGCCCTGGGGCTGAGGAACAGCTTTGATTTTTGATAAAATTTATGAGTCCACAGCTTTCTGATCAATCTTGCACTGCTCTGAAATCTCATATTTCTCCTTCTCTGTGTTGAAGATCTCACCTTCCTGGTGTCTGGGCTTCTGCAGTTTCTTTTTCTTGAAGTAAGCATCAATAAGGTGCTTTGGAATTTTTATTTCGCTAATATCAATTTTCATGGAGGTGGCAATGACAAATTTCTGGTGTGTTCTACACAGTGGAACTCAATTGAGAACCAGCAGTCCAGTTACAAGTAGCAAGCCACTGCTCAGCTGCTTCAGGAAAACCACTCTCTTGCCTCTGTGGCATCCAGTGAGGATGATCACAATGGTTCCAGGAGAGATGCTAGCTTGCAGCTTTCTCACATGCTGATTGAAGGGTTTTTTTGCCTTGGCTCAACAGCTTTTAAGGCACATCTTCAGCAGAATAATACCTAGGCATTTTGCACAGTTTAACCACCTGGGCACTACCATTTTTGTCTCCAACTGGTTTTGTGACAGTCACAAGAACCTTCTCTTTCTTTTTCTTTTCGATCCTGGATTTAGTGGCCGAGTAGTTCCTCTTGTACACGGTCTTTCTAGAATACATGACGGACAGGGAGTATCTGCTGATGCCATGGACTAGGGCGGGGTTTCAGCTGCAATGGGGCTTCCCCTTCTTGAGCTTTTTAGCCTTGGGGTCACCCTTTTCAACCTTGCCACTGGCATCAGCCTTCTTGGCTTCAGGTTTCTTCTCTTAGTATTTTACTTCACAGTTTTTTTTACCTGCCATCTTGTATAGTGGGAAAGCTAAATTGAATTCTTTAAGAAACCCCACATTCACCACCAATTTCTGTGATATTTGATATATAATCTAAAATCATTAGTAAGCAGATAATTTTGGTGAAAATCTCCGAGTGGGAATGAACTACGTCACTCTAGAAAGACACATTGATTCAGATTATGTGCTGATTTATAAACTAATATGATTACAAGGGCCTCAGACCTGAGTGATCAGACAAATATGAGTTCTGCAGAATTCTCCAGATCTTGGAGAATATGCTGGATTTTTCACAAACAGTAAAACAAGAACTTGAGATATCTTAAATATATTGGAAGGGCATAGTAATCCAGTCGCTCTTTTCAATGGTTATTTCCACTATTAGTTTTTATCTGTAGATTTCTATGAATGGGAGTGTGCATCAGTATTACAAGTCATTTTCTGATCTGGTGTGTATACTAACCATGCACTTATTTTATGAAGCAGACTGACAATTCGAGGGCAAAGAGCATATTTTGAGGATTATACAGTTACATGGTAGTTAAGGTAGCTAGATTCCACATGATCAACTGCATGGTTTGAGTACCAGACATGATGGCTTTGCTAGGCATGTGTGCATGTGTGTCCAAAATCCTGATAGGAGGAGGAAATGGAAGGGAAGGGATTGGGTGTGACCATTCCCCAGGTGGAGGGTGCCTTTTCATTTTTCCTCTCCCTCTCTTTCTGTCTCTCTTCAGTAAGCCCACATATACTCTGGCAAAATTTAAAAACAAAACAAACAAAAAAAATACTTATTTTTGAGTGGAAAAGGAAAATCACTTTGGGTTTGTACATATAATACTGAGAACATATATTGAGTCATGTTTGAGATATTCACATATGGCTAAATGAAAGACCCAAGTAATAATCTATTAAGGAATACATACATTATTGGAAGCAAAATCTGTAGACATAATAATAACTGTCAAAATTTTCTTCTTCACTTTCTCTGTAACAGTGGATTTGCCCTTTGCTAGTGATCAAAGCAGTCAAACTTATTGGCTGCTTTTACTGTTTAAATAGCCTTTCATAATCTTACAAATATGTCAGCATTGCTCATATTACTGAATTGTATCCTATCATCCATAAAACAGAGGGTAAATGTGATCTTTAATCTACCTTACCTTTAAGGAAATTTTTCTTATATTTCATTGACCTTTAAGAAGTTTATTGTCTATCATTACCTTTTTCAGAATTGTTAAAGCCTCTAGGGAAATGTTAGTTATGTATGCTTGGTGTTCTTTATAAGAAGATGTTATAAAATGTGCTTCAAGTGAATCATTTTTTGTAGCATGAGGTATACATATATTTTAGAATTTAAAAATGTAGATACCTGAGATAGTGTGGGAGGAGGGTGGGAAGTGGCAGAGGGTGAGAAATAGGAGTAAAATCTATATATACATATATATGCATATATACATATATGTATGGATGAGCAACTGTGGACACCGGAGGCAGTGTGGGAGTAGAGTGGGAAATGGCAGAGGGTAAGAGGGAGGGAATCAAGGAGAAAAAAGAAAGAATTCAAACAATTAACAAACAAAAATAGAAAATTATGTATTGAAGATAATAGGCATGGTAATATACATATGTATATGTATATATTATATATATATATTATATATATGTAAATTAATTAATTAAAAAAATTTCAGAAGCAAATTACAGTGCACTTATAACTAGATTCCAGCTCCATCCATATTTTCAGTTTAAGGTATTTTGTAAATCAATACAATGTGGAAAAATTTAGTATGGAAGGGAGAGGAGGAAAGAGGAAGAAAAAAAAGTAAAAATATGCTTAATTGACAAAAAAAATTAAAGGCTATTTACTGATATGTTATAGAGTAATATCATTGCCTTGACTGACATGCATAGTATTAGTATTTGTGCTGGAAAAAGAAATGTTGTACACTATAAAGATGTGATTAAATGTAAATAATTTTAAAACTACATCAAAAAAAAGAAAAAAGATATCTGAAAAATCAGCACTGAATCCTCATCAACCAATATAAATCAACAGCAGGCACTTAAAATTTTTGATGTTGGAACCAGCAGGTGGTGTGGTGGTTAAAGTGCTGCACTCCCACATGTCTGGCTATGGTTCAAGTCCGTGACTCAGGGGCTTGCTTTCTCACTTTCCTTCGCTCTCTCTGTCTCTCTTTCTGGTGGGCATGAATGCCTTATAGCAAATGAAATAATAATAATAAATAAAGTTAAATATACAATTCTTTTTAAAATTTTTGATGTTCATTTAAGTTCAATATAAAGTCCTGGAGAGCAACTGTGGACACCAGAGACAGTGTGGGAGTAGAGTGGGAAATGGCAGAGGGTGAGAGGGAGGGAATCAAGGAGAAAAATGACAGAATTAAAACAATTAAACACAAAATGGAAAATAATATGTTGAAGATAATAGGTATGGTAATATCTTTATTTGGGCCAATATTCAATGTATTCTGAATGGTCAAATTCATTTTTATGCTGTAATGATATACAGTGAATAAATAGAAATTTAAAAATAAAAAAGAGTAGAAAATGGACAAATATGCCCTATTTCATTCACACACAAAAAAAGAAAAAGCAAAACACACACACACACACACAGAGAGAGAGAAGCTAGCTGCTATTACTATATCTTGGGTATCTGCAGGAAAAATGGCCATGACTAATGCTGAGAGAATACAGATCTTTAATTTATTCATGGGCCATTCTGTAGCTTACCATCTGTATTAATTATAGGGATTCAGTTTGGAGACTTTCAGTACTCCACCTCACATTCTCTTGGAATTCCTCCCTCCAAAGTCAGTTACAGTTGCAGTGGACAATTATATGAAACCTCAGAATCCTGCTTACTGGGCCTCCTCACAAGTTTGCATAGCATATATTTCTGCTTCCTGCTTCAGCAGCTTCTCTTAACAATTAGAAGGTATTCAGTGCTCATTCAACTGAGACACTGACAACCCAGAGTCTATTTATTGTCATCAGGAGGTGAAAGTTGGTAAATACATACCCCAGCTTTCATGCATCAGACAGGCAATTCTTAGACATATTCTTTTTTTTTGGAGAGGTTTTCGCAATAGGGCGCGTGCGCTCGCCAGACAGACAGAGAGAGACATAGAGACAGAAAGCGAGAGATCACCCCCCAGGGGGGATGGTCACGCCGCAATCCCTTCTCCTCCATTCTCCTCTCAGGATCTTGGGCACGCACGCACACGCGCCTGGCGTGAGTTTTTAGCCACCGGGTCCGGGACACGAACCGCGGTCGACCACGTGGGAGTCCAGCGACATAGCCATTACGCTAACTGCTGGTTCCCTAGACATATTCTTTATGTTCCTTAACATGTTCTGCAATTTAGCGCCCATTGTCTTTTGCAGCAACTTCAAAAATATTCTTTTTTTCTATTTTTTTAAAGAGGGGTTTGCCTTAGGGAACGTGAGCTTACTGGAGAGAGAGAGAGAGAGACAGTGACAGTAAAAGTGAGAAATCCCCCCCTTCCCAGGAGTATGGCCATGCCATAATCTCTTCTCCTCCATTCTCCTCCTGGGATCTTGGGTATGCATGTATTCATGCCCAGCATGAGTTTCAATCCACTGGGTCCAAGACATGAACTGCAGTTGGCCATGTGGGTGTCCAGTGATGTAACAGCTATGCCATCTGCTGGCCCTCAAAAGCACTCTCTTATAGTGACTCCCTTACTGCCTTATCTTTTGTTCCCTAGTCTCTCACTTGCATTTCTTGGAAAATTCAACTGCATCAAAATCTATGTCTTTAGCTCTACTGAAAACCTAATTTAAAATATTTGACACTGTAAGTAGCCTCAGAATACATAATTTCATGGTGGTGTAATGGAAAGATTAGTTGTGTGCACAAAGGAAACAAAGATCCATCTTAGTCTTGAGTGTATAATAATCCCTGGCAATGCTGCAGCATCACACTAATTAACATATTCATCTGAAGGGGTTCGATATGAATAACAAGTTAAATCGAAAGTATTGGCCTTCTCAGTAGTTCTAGCAATTAAAGTATATTAATAAATGAAACAGTTAAAATTACAGATAGCTAGCTTTTGTTAAATGCCTTGAAAGTCTTAAAGTAAAGAAAGGGCAGACTCAGGTTACCCAACTCATTCATATCAGAGTGTGCTGTAAAGTCATGAAGCCCCCATAGAAGCCTTTAAAGAAGTTACTACCTCCTGTATCGTAGGACAGAGATCATGTAGAAAATTAGGCTCAGAAAAAGCAAGGGAAATTGAATGTAAAGTCACCCCATGTTAAATGCAGGGCACTACAGAGAGGATCGGTTCACTGAGGTAGGATGAGAATATTTAGGTGGAAGTGTTTAATAAGGTTGGATACTCAAATTCCCTTGAAAGGGCCCAGCTGCAATGTATAGGTTGTAGCAATACTGGAACCACATTAGAGGTCCAGGTTTGGAATGATCCTCTCATTGACCTGAACATGCACCTGTGACACTGATTGGGGAGGAGATTATGGGGTAGTAAGACCATATGGGGAATGCCTGTTTCTCTCTCTCTTTAAAAAATTAACCTAAAAATATCCCTTGACTGCTTTGGCCACAAGACCCTTTAGTAGAGGACATCAGTTCCACCTTGCTGGCAACACTCCTGAAAGTCTGCTTCCTTCCTTTCCATGCCAGACCAAAAAGAGGGTCAGAGCTTAGCCCAGGAAGATAATATCTAGCCCCTGGCCCAAGAAAACAGCTTGCTCAAAAACTAAAATAATTAAAGAATAATACTAACTAAAGAATAACGTTGGTATTTTCCAGCAGAAACCAGGCAAACACAGGGGAGAATCTACCTGAGGGTACTAGACAGAGGTATGGAGTACAATGTAGTATGGCTTATTAACATGTGCACAAGCTATTATTATTCAGGATTTAATATCCTGTTAAATTACACCTACAGTCTGTCCTAACATACTGCTGCAATGGCTCCTTAAAGTTTGAAATCAATAATACCTATTTAAATGTACTAGGAATGCCAGAACTTGCTTGAAAGGGTACTGAGAAAGCAGTAAGGAGCCTAAGTATAGGTTGAGTGTTAGAAGCAATGTATTATGTGAGACCAGAAAATCCATCTGTTGATTTATTCTCTCAGGGACACTCACCTCATTAAGACAGAGGTCAACAAACTATGACCTCGGCCTAATCCAGAGGGTGGCCTGTTTTTGTATGTCTGTGAACTAAGAACAGTTTTTAAGTTTTAAGGGGTTATAAATAATAAGCAAAGAAAGATACATGCCCTCAAAACCCTAAAATATTTATTAAGTGGCTCTTTACAGAAAGTGTGTTGACCTATGCATTAAGAACTAAAGAATGTGCTGAATATTAATTAAGTTCAAGAGAGGTTGCTCTTTCTTGGTCAGGGTTTATGCTAGGAAATGCTGCCAAGAAACAAGGTTTCCTAGTAACGATGGACCACACATGTTTTAGAAGAGCAGAGGCCATGCTGGAGCACTTAATGTCAAAACCAAGGTTGATATAATTGATAGAATGTACAGCCAGAACAACCACATAACCAGGGTAGGGTTCTTTAACGCAGTGAGATTGGCTGAGATGTTGGTGTTACTAGGGGCAAGATAGACAGATAATGTCACCTTCAAGTAGAGATGGTTAACTTCTTTTCAACTCTAGATAATTTTTATTTTCTTACTTTATTACCCAGCAGGGCCTCCAGCAAAATGTTACATATGGGGAAATTTCAAAAAGATCATAGCCATACTACAATCCCATCCCTTCATTTCTCAGGATTTGGGGCATTTATATACATACTCCCAGTGTGTTTTGGGGTTTTGTTTGTTTGTTTTTGTTTTCCTTTTTTTTTTTTTTTAGAGAGATGTTTGCTATAGGGCATGTGCACTTGCCAGAGAGACAGAGACAGAGAGACATAAAGAAAGAAATGATCCTCCAGGGGGATAGCCACGCCAAAATCCCTGCTTCTCTAGGGATTTTGGGCACACATACACATGCACCTTGCATGATTTCAAGTCTCGAGGTCTGGAACTGGAAACGCAGCCATGTGGGAGTCGAACAACAAAACCATAATGCCATCTGCTGGTTCTCCCAATGTGTATTTCAAGCTGCTGGGTCCATGACTCAAACCAAGTAGTTGGTCATGTGGGACCAGCCACTTTCACGATGCCACCAGCTGGTCCTATAGTACTTTTTAACGCATCACTTTGTTTATTTTTTCCTACTGCTTTCTATGTGAATTTTCACAGTATAATTTGTATATTATTCCCTAGTGGTGTGTGACTTTTTACAGTATGATAGTATCAACATTTGCCCTTTCAAGTGAAGTGTGAAAACCTTACTTTCAGTTAAGTCCCTTTACTATCTCCATTTTTAGTATCATTGTCTTCATTCCCATATTGTGATATTAGTTTTGTTTTGATCATCAAATATGTTGTAAAGAACTCATGAGAAGGGTGTTCCAATGTTTCCAGTCATATTTTTACCCTTTCTGTTCTTCCTTCCAAGGTCATTGCCTTATTTTATTTTTACATTGCTAACAGAAATACCTCAAGCTGGGTAAATTATAAAGAAATAGAATTTCAACAATTCACAATTCTAGTAATAAGGAAGTCCAAAAGCATCAGAAATGGGTAGAATGCAAAACTTTTAGCAGGGCAGAGCATGGTCTATATTCACGTGACTTGCTCTGTGTCCCTGGTGTCATTGCCTCTGCTTATACATCAGACACTGCTCAGTCATAGAGGCCCTTCCCTAATGACAATATCACACCCAAAGACAACACACTCGGACACCATGGAAAATTTAAGTTTTCACTTAATACTTTTGTAACAGAATTAATACAATAAAATCTCAACATGAAAATTTCTGTGCAATGTCAACTCACCTCCCACTAAGATCAAATTCCAAAACATAAAACTTAGAGAAATAAACCATGATCTAAATTAGAGCAGTGATAATCAAAGTTTCTTACTGTCCTCATTTCTATTTTTGTCCAAATAACTTCTTTTGGGCATTTTTTTTTTCTTTTTTGGAGAGGTTTTTGCTATAGGGCACGTGCACTCGCCAGAGAGACAGAGAGACAGAAAGCGAGAAATCACCCCCTGGGGGGATGGCCACACCACAATCCCTTCTCCTCCATTCTCCTCTTGGGATCTTGGGCATGCACACACAGGCATCTGGTGTGAGTTTAAGTCACCGAGTCCAGGACTTGAACCACAGTCAACTACATGGGAGCCCAATGACATAGCCATTACACTAACTGCTGGTACCCTTTTGGTCATTCTTTAAAGATAAATCTAGTTGTGAAGAAAAATGTTTTAGCTTTCCTTTATTGTAAATTATTTTAGTTTTCCTTAATTCCTAAAGAATATCAAATTCATGGTTGACAGTTTTTCACTTTCAACACTTGAAAAATGGCCAATTTTTCTTTTCTTTTCTTTTCTTTTCTTTTCTTTTTTTTCTTTTCTTTTCTTTTCTTTTCTTTTCTTTTCTTTTCTTTTCTTTCTTTTTTTTCCCTCCGTAACCAGATGAACAATCCAGTTTTAAATCAGTGCTCCCCTAGAGGTTATATGTAATTTCTCCCTGGAGGCTCTCCAGATTGTTCTGGCTACAGTTTTTCAGAAGTTTAACTATGACATGTTTGGTATGGCTTTCTTTGTAGTTTGCTCAGTGAATTGATTCTGCTTTCATGTTTGCCTCAGATCTCATTTAGTTATTTACACCTTTTTCTTTCTCTTACCCTTTTTTTTTTGAACAGATGATTTCCACACTAACCTTTTTACCATGCTAAACAAAAACCAACTATATATAGTATATATCTCAAAGACATGAAAGGTAATTCAAAATACACATTAATCTCAAGAGAAATGGTAATCTATCCCAAGATAAAAATAAATGATGCAGGGACAAAGAACCTATGCATAAAGAAAGCAGATAGAAGGCATTTAAAGGTGCATTTTCCCCGATAGTTAGAAACCATGCCTTTATTTGGGACCAGGACTTGGCATAATGGTTATGTCGTTGGACTCCCATATAATCAACCATGGTTCGAGTCCCAGACCCAGTGGTTTAAACTCATGCCAGGCGTGTGTGCGTGCATGCCCAAGATCCCGAGAAGAGAATGGAGGAGAAGGGATTGTGGTCTTTCTGTCTCTCTGTCTCTTTCTGTATTTCTCCTGAGCACACGCGCTCTATAACAATAACATCTTCAAAAAATAAAAGAATCCATGAATCCATGTCTTTATTTAAGAAAATCTTCTTTAAAACACCTCAAGGAGCAATTCACACAAATATCTGTAAATACAAAATCCTTTTACACAAATAAATTCAAATGTAGAGAGGTTGTTGGGTATTTTTTAAATACCTATGAGGTCAGGTATTATATTTTGTCATCTTGCCTTATTACAAAAAAAATGGTAATATTAATTTACTCCTTTGTAACTTATAATCATTTGTGTCATGTATTTTGATTTATAGAAAATGCCATCTTAGAGGAGAATTAATTCTGCTTTCCATCTAACTTATGATTTACTGACCTATAAGATAACTACTAAATGGGTATAGGATGGCAGCATTTTCAAGAATTAAATTTTAATGCTGGGTAGTCAAGGAAGTTTGTTCTATGTTTACATAATATATTTTTATAGATTGATTTATAAGATGCATTCTACCTTTTAGATTTCTTTCTTTTTTTTTTTTTTTTGAGATGTTTTTGCTATAGGGCGCATGCACTCACCAGAAAGACAGAGACAGAAAGCGAGAACTCAACCCCCTATGGGAGATGGCCATGCCACAATCCTTTCTCCTCCGTTCTCCTCTTGGGATCTTGGGAGCACATGCACATGCACCCAGCTTGAGTTTAAGCCACCGGTGAGTTTAAGTCACCGGATTCAAACCACCGTCGACTACATGGGAGTTCAACAATATAACCATTACACTAACTGCTGGTCCCTATCTTTTACATTTCATTAAAAAAATGATTCTACTTCATTTTCTACATTGATTTTTGGTACCCTTTTCCCTACTCCTTACTCATTATTGACTTTTAAAGCTAATTTATTGAGCTATAATTTATTTACAATAAATTTCATCCATTGTAAGTATACAGTTCAACGACTTTTTAGTACATTCAGCATTGTGCAACTATCAGTGTAATCCAGTTATAGAATATTTCCATCACCTTAATAAGTTTCTTTGTGTCCATGTGCACTCAGTCTCTGCTTTTATCTTTAGTCCTAGGCAACCATTCATCTGACTTATAACTCAACATATTTCTCTTTCTGGTCTTTCTATATACCTGGAGTCATTCAATATAAAGGATTTTGTCCCTCGCTTCTTGAATTTCATCCCTGAGGTAGCATGTATTAAATAGTATTCCATCATGTGGATTACACATTCCATTTATCAGTTCACAAATTTATGGATACTTCAATAATTCAGTTTTTGGCAACTATGAATACTGTAATTACAAACATCTACTGAGTCAGTTTGTGGACTGGTGGTTAAGGTGGCTGGATCCCACACAGCCAGAGACACAGTTTGACTTCTGAACCTGGAAGCTTGAAAAACACACAGGGTGCATGTGTGAGCATGCCATAAAATCTCAAAAGGAGTGAGAAATAGAAGCGAAGGGGTTGTAGCATGAGTGTACATCACAGAGGATATTTCTCTCTTCTTTTTCTCTCCTCGTCTCTTCAGCAAATACATATGCCATCTCCAAAAAAAATGTTTTAAAAGAACATTTACTTACAGTTGTTTGTGTATTTTCATTTCATTTGGTATATACTCTGGAATGGAACTGCTGGATGCTGGGTTATGTGTATATATATAATATATGTATATATTATATATATACACATACATACACATATACACATATATATTATATATATATTATATAATATTATATACACACACATACATATATAATATATACACACATATATATATAATATTATACATAAACATACATACATATATAATATATATATGTGTGTGTCCCACACATATACAATTTGGTTTTTCACATAGAGTGTGTACACTTACCAGAGAGAAAGAGAAATGGAGAGATACTGAGAGCAGAAGTGAGAAATCACCCCAAAGAGATTGGCTACACTGCAATACCTTCTCTTCCATTTTCCTCTTGGGATTTGGGCACTCACACACACATGCTTGGCATGTTTTCAAACAACCAGGTCTGGGACTCGAACAGTACAGTTGGCCAAGTGGGATCCGGTTTCTTAACCACCAAGCCATCTGCTAGCTTGGTAAATTTATTCTAAATTTCTTAAAACATTGCCAAATTTATATCAAAAGTAGCTAGCTGTCCCATTCCCAGCAGCAAGCAGAAGGATGTCAGTATCCTTGCCAATACGTGAGGCTGAATCTCTTCGGGTGGTGATGATGACAATTATGCTTACAGCCATTCTACAGGTTACACAATGGCATTTCATTGTGGTTTCAACCTCACTTCCCTGTTTTGCCATTTATACATTGGCGAAATGTGGATTGAAATTTTTTTTTTGTACAGTTTTTAAAATTGTATTGTTTTTATGTTTTAGTTTTTGCTATAGGGCAACATGCTTGTAGGAGAAGACAGAAAGAAAGAGGCAAAGTGAGAAAACATCTCCTCAGGGGAATGATCATGCTGCAATTCCTTCTCCTCCATTCTCCTTTTGAGATTTTGGACACACACTTGCCCAGCATGTTATTCAAGTTACTGGATCTAGGACTCAAGCCACACAATTGACCATATGGGATCTATAGCTGCCATAACCATCACACCACTGGCTGGTCACTGAGGTTGAGTCATTTTATTATTGATTTGTGAATGTTCTATGTTCTGGAATAAGACATTTGCATTAACTTTAAAAACATAAATTTATTTATAAGCAATTAATTTGCATAAAAACTAGATCAATGAAATGTTTCCTACCATAGCTGCTTGTTAATAAACTGTGAAAATTAGGTAGTGAAACAATTAAGATTTACAAATTATTATCACTCATATACTTTAGAGGAAATGCCAATCACAATCTAGTGTTCCTTAAAAGTTATAATTTACATTGCCCATATACTTTGAATTAATTATTATTTTTACTCTATATTATTGAAAATAATTTAGCTTCTAGACCCTGAAGACTTTTAAAAATTTGATCTCTGGCTTTGGAGCTCTTAAAATTGTCCTTCTCTGTTTTATTAATTGCTTAGTTTAAAAGCTCAGTATGCCCTTTCTTCCATCTTTCATCTTATTTGGGCTTTAAATTTAGCAATCGTGCTCACTTACAGTTAATTTCTATAAGAATGATGAAGGATGATGACTTGAAGATAGACAACTAGACTTAATAATTCACTCCCAACACTTTCAAAGAAACACATTTAAGCAAGATTTTATTTTTCTTCTAAAATTGTGCTACCTCCATCTCTTCCTCTAATACATGTATTTTGCAGCCTCATTTATTTTCACAGGATTCTGAATTTCAGTGAGTACTAATTATGATCCTAAACTTAAGATACAAAAAGTACTCATGCGATGCAACTGGATAAAAATATGCCTATTAAAATAATTCAATATCTTATCATATAAGTAAGATTTTGCGTACTGTATAGAATGGCCCTTCACCTATTTCAGATTAAATGGTTCCTAACCACCAATTTCTCTTGGCTCAACTGTGTCATTTTCTTAGTGCTAAAATCCCTCTCATCTTATCAGTAACTACATCCCATAATTATAGTCTTCCTTTTCTGCATCATTAATTTCTCCATCTCTCAGATTAATCTCATTATTATCCATTGAGGTTTTAATGTCTTTTTCCTCAAGATCAATTTTTTTTAATGTAGGATGTGTTGCCTTCTCTGTTGGAACTATATCCATTTCTCATTTAACCATTAATTCATTACCAAAAACTTAAAGAGTGACTTTTCTATATCAGCTTAATGTGAGCCATTTGCTTATGTCTATTATTAAAATTATTAATATTATTTTGCAAGTCAGTGTGTGTTAGAGTTAGCTTACTATCTACTTTCCCCTAAAACCAATCCATATTTGTCATTTCCAGAGACCCCTGAAGATAAAGGTAGAACTTTAGGCAGTGTCTTGAGTGAAATTAGGGAGCCCCTATTCCATGAAGCATCTACGATCATTCACCTCACTCTTTAGTGGACAAACATCACTGAAGTTCCCAGAGATTCCTCTATATTCTCACCAGTGAAGAGAGTATCCTTTGTGACTTAACAAATGGCAATCAGTTTATTTTCTAAAGTAAACCATTGCTATTTTTTTATATAACGTAGCTTTTGGAAGTAAATACAAGTTTTTCCTCTCATATCACATTTCACTCCCTTATGACTGGGCTTTTAGTTTTGATATATTCCCAAAAGACATTAGTGATAGTCTTCTGATTTTGTTAATATGCTTACTGAGTTAGTTGCATATTATTTTTCTGCTTTCATATTGGTACTTTATTGAACAATTAAGAATGGAAACATCAAAATCTATTCAACTCTCAAAGTTTCTTATCCAAATTCATACCAGTCATTTACAAGGTTTTTAGGATCATATACAAAATATAATTGAAATAATATAATCCATTTTTAATGCCCTACATCTTTTACTACTAAATGAAGCTTTTTCCCCAAAGTATATTTGGAATCATGCTAACATTTTTCAAAGGCTTTTAATAATTTCCTTTCTAAGAGTATCAATAAAAAAGAAAAAACCTTCATGGGAACTACAAAATATTTCATTACACTGGAATTATATGGCCCTTGTTAAAGTCTCATAATATCCTGGTCTCTTTACCTTCTGCTTATCTTATCTCTTTATCTCCCCAATACATTCCCTAATATGACTCATCACACTTATAGATGAGCTCTGGAATTATTAAGGCTGAGAATCACTGCTATAAAAATGAGCATTTTTAGCAAAAAGTGAAGGAGAATTACTTTGGAAATAAGGTGAATGTTTATCAGCGGGAAAAAATGAAAATGTAAGAGGGCATGGCTTTTTAGTTTAGGTCTCTACTATCTGCGTATACATTAGTGATAAAGTACTCAGAATTAGCAATGTCTAGGGAGATCTGGGGTACCAAACTGTTACAGATTTTCAACAGAAAGCTGTCTATGTCAAACAAGGTCAAAATTGTTCTATTCAGAGATGAAAATATTGTACTCTTAATTTGAATTTTATCTTTTCAAACTGAGCAGAGAAAATAATTGGAACCAGTTCATAAAATAATATGGCAGTAGAAAACTTCTTGAGAATAATCGCATGTAAATTAAGTGGTTTGGGGCTCATTGTGATAGAAGTCACGTGAGTTTTTGCACATGATAATAGTATTGTAGAGGAACTTAACACAGTATCTTTTCATGGCTAAGTTAGATAGATGGCTTTCATGATAATATCTCTTGTATGCTTCCTATCTTGTGTCACTGACTGCTATGCATCAGGCTTGGAGTTAGGTGCTTTAGGGTACACAAAGGTATCACATTAAGTGTCTTTGCATTTGTTTCACCAAAAGAAGTGAGGCATGCACATGACTAAATACAAGGTCTTCTATTAAAAAATCGCTAACTTCTTTGGAGTACTCCAATTTCCCCTGTCCTAAACTCTCTAGTAAAAGTCTGATAATTACTCCATTTCCTTTTTCTCTTTATAACGTATTTGTCTCAGTTGCCTAGATGCCTAAGTAAAGAATTATATTTTCATTTTTTAAAGTTCTGTAATTATACTAGGATTTGCATTGTGGCTGGTCATCTTTACTTGATAGATTGCCAAAAAAAAAACCAAGAAATTAGTAGCTACAGGAAAGTCAATTTTTTTTAATGAAATAATGCTAACCATAATTACCATGTACTGAGGACTTCTCCTCCAATACCAAAAAGTGCAATCATATTTCCTATGTATCACTGATTTTCACACAATTTTACAAAGAAAATATTTTAAAGTAGTTTACAAAGTAAGTTGTACAATAAATGAGAATATGTATTTTAGAAATGTTAAGTATATGTCAACAGATAATAACCAATTGACCGAGATGGCAAACTTTTTATTAATAAAGATAATCCTAGTTCCTGTCCTGTCATTAATAAACCCCCAAATTTCAGTGGTTTGATACAATGTAATTTTATTTCTCTTTTTGCTAAGGTCTCATATTAAATCCATATTGAGAGGGAGCTTTAATGTACTTCGTGAATCAGAAACCTCACT
>NW_006159654.1:93273-122784 GCF_000334495.1 Tupaia belangeri chinensis | reverse complement strand
CATTTTATGACTGCCTGCCATCCCCTAGGTCTTAGAGTCCTCTCCATCCAGTGACAGAGTAAGAAAAGAGAATCAGATATGCCAAACCCACCTCTTAAAATAAGTCATGATCATTGTAATTAATTATAATATTAATTAAATTCCATTAATGAATCTAATTATTTGACTATTACCTGCTTCTATTGAGGGAAAGACCTAGAAATAAATGTAGTCAGTTTCTGGGAAAACATCTCAAGAAATAATCCCCAATCACAGAAGGTGAATATTCGTAAAGTCATCATCATTAGACCCCCCAATGCCATATTTTTTACACATCATTTCCAAATAAATAATATGTAAATGCCATTTAATTTAAGCTTGTGCTTAAATATTTTACTCAGTATGAAAATTTTGCCCTACAGATGTTTAATTGCAATTCATTAATTGCATACTGTGATATGATTGAGAAAAGTCTCGCGAGCAACATTTGATACAGTAGATCTAGTTAACTTCATTATATGCAATAACATTCCCATGAACATCCATAACTCCTCCCACTATGGTATTATTTCTTAATAGCTTTACTAGGCCATGTCAATATATCAGCCTCCATAGCTAAAAATAAATTTCCCATACATAGAATGTGACTTAGTAGACAAAAATACTTTGCTTGCTTGTGGAATCAAATATATTATTTAAATGTTTAATAAAATTAAAATTTTTTCTTTCTTTTTGTAATCAGTAAAAATTCTGCAATATAATACCTATGATAATAGCTCAAATGTCCTTATATTTTTCCTCATCTTTTTGTGTTAATAAGTTAAATAAACTGAAATTCCATTATTTTTTCCAGTGTTTGCAAAGTGTTCTACTTTACTTTTTTTTTAAAGAATTATTTTATTTAACTTTATTTATTTATTTATTTTTATTTGGTCAGAGAGGGACAGAATGGGGGAGAGAGAGAGAGAGAGAGAGAAAAAGTGAGAAAGCAAGCCACCAGGTCCAGGAACTGTGGTTGGTCATGTGGAAGTCCTGCACCATTAACCACCACACTGCCTGCCGGCCCCTCTACTTTACTTGTTTTAACAAAAAAAAAAAAAAAAAAATTTAAAGATTTTTGTTATAGGGCACAGTGCTTGCTGAAGAGATAGAGAGAAACAGAGAGGCAAAAAGTGAGAAATCACCCTCCAAGAGGGATGGCCATACCACAATCACTTCTCCTCCATTCTCCTCTTGGGATTTTAGACCTGTATGCAAATATGCCTGGTGTGAGTCTTAAGCCGGTAGGTCCAGGACTCAAACTGCATTTGACTAACTGGGAGTCCAGTGATGTAATCATTATATACTTTTCTGGTCCCAACAAAACAAATTTTTAAAGCTAGGTTAAGTAGTTTTTTTTTTTTAAATTAAATTATTTATAAGGGTTTCTATGACAAATATATAGAGAAAAATGTAAAAAAATTCACACCTGTAAGAATTATATTTTGAAACAATGTTTGATAAAAGTTCTTTATCTGGGCCAACAGGTGGCATAATGGTTAAGGTCAGGACTCCCACTGTGGTTCAAATCCTGGACTGGTAGCTTAACACTCACGCTGGACACATGTGTGCGTGCCCAAAATCCCAAGAGGGGAATGGAGGAGAAGAGATTGCAACCATCTTCTATAGGGGGTGATTTCTCACTTTTTCTCTCTCTGTCTCCCTATGTGTCTCCTGCTAGCATATGTGCCCTACAGCAAAAATCTGTCCAAAGTTAAGAAAAAAAAGATTTTTATCTATTACCAAATCAGTTGGTATTTTTTCACATCACTAATTTAAGTGATATTTTCTTTTTTTAATGTCTTTAGTCAAATAGTACATATATATAGCTTAGTAAATTATAGAAAAAACAAAGCTTAATCACCAATTGGATCAAAACATTAGAACTTTTTCAAACATCTCAGAAACGTCTTCATGGGCTCTATTATAATCACGCCTCCTTTCTTTAAAAAAAGTAATTATCATTCTGATTTTTATATAAGTAACTCCCATGTATTTCTTTATGATTTTATTATATAAATGTTCGCTGAATATAATGCAATTAGCCTATTAAAAAATTCATGTCTAAGTCTTGTTAACTTATGACTTAATTTATGTTTCCTTCCAGCTCACATTTTGAAGAACTGAATGTTGTTTGATCTGTAGATTTTCCCAAATGGTAGTGTTTTCCAGTATGTTTTTGGTTGCCTAATCATGGCAACATGACCCTCTGCCCTCTGTTTCCTATAATCTATTGCTGATGTAGAGGTTGGAATTGTTGGAATTAACTTGAGTTTGATGCTTGATACCTTTAACAAGAGTGTAGGAACAATTTAGTCTTTCTTTTTTTTTTTTAAGAGATTTTTGCTACAGGAAGCATGACCCACTAGAGAGACAGAGAGAGATGGAGAGAGAGAAAGTGAAAAATCATTCCCCTAGGGGGATGACCATGTCGCAATCCCTTCTCCTCCTTTCGCCTCTCAGGGTTTTAAGCACATATACACACACCCCAATGTAAGTTTCAAGCTGCTGGGTCCAGGACTTGAATTGGAGTTGACCATGTGGAAGTCCAGTGCCTTTACCACCATGTCACCTGCTGGCCCTGCAATCTAGTCTTTCTATCAATAAGTACATAATGGCAAGAGATGATCAATATTTAGACTCATTACCCCATTGGTGTTCATAAAATGGTGGCATTCTTTCAAACTCATTGATTAACTGAAACACTTTATTAGAAAATGCTTCTTCTTATTCTATTTCTTTATTCAACAATGCAGTTAATATACAATGGCCAAGACACATGTTTGTTTCTATTTCAAAAAGAAAAAAAAAGTCAACATATCGAATATCAGCCTAGAAAGTTGGCTAATAGTTTTTGGATTTTTTCTTTTACATGATTATGGATTCATTGATTCAACATATTTAATGAGTTTCAAACTATTAAAATTCTAAATCCCACTTAAATTCAAGTTGCCCCTATTATCGAATATAAGGTTCAGTAATTGTACTAGGATAAACTTTGATACTAGTAATTCTAACTTAATATTATCAGGCATATATTTGCTCTTAAGAGTACATAATTTAATCTTTGTTTGCTGTATTCTTAATTTTTTTTAGAATTATAGTTTAGAATTTTTCCCTTGCCTTTTCTTTATCAAAATTCAAAATTCCTATTCTCTATATAAGGGTTGTTCTTTTCCTATCTTCAATATTAATCTTTTTTTCCAACCCCTTTCTTCTCTTTCTATAATTTTTTAAAATTTCTTTTTGCTGTCTTCTATTTCTCTTAGAGTATTATGTGTTGTATCTATATGCTTTTGTAATCTTTTAACTTTAATTTTTATTATTTATTTTTAGTTATAATTCAGTCCTTAATCTATCATCTCATTTGTCAATTTTTAAATTCTTATTTTTGTTGTTTTCAAATAGTTTATTATTTAATCACAATGTTTTAGAACATTTGGAATTCTATCTATTACGTTTGATCTTTTCAAGTCAAAGGAAGTCTTCAGACAGCTGTGAAACCAGTTGGTCTCAATTTGGGATATAAAACACAAATTGAGGCAGAACTCCAGTTAGAAAGAAAAACATGATTTTTCTGTGGGCCAGTTATTATAATAATCACTTTTTTCTTTTTTTAAATTTTTTCTATATGGCATATATGTTCACTAGAGATAGCAGCAAAGAGAGGCAGAAAGTCAGAAAGCATCCCCTTGGGAGGGAATGGCCACACCACATCACCACATTCTCTTCTTCACATCCTTTTTTTTTTTTTTTTTGAAGAGGTTTTTGTTATAGGACATGTGAGCTTACCAAAAAGAGAGACAGGGAGACAGAAATCACCCCCCCCCCAGGGAGATGGCCACATCGCAATCACTTCTCCTCCATTCTACTCTCAGGTTCTTGGGCATACATGCACACGCACACAGTGTGAGTCTAAGCCACTGGGTCCAAAATTCAAACTGTGGTCGACCATATGGGAGTCCAGCGACATAGCCATTATACCAACTGCTGGTTTCGTCTTCCACATCTCCTTTGGGATTTGGGGCATTCATGCACACATGTCCAGTTTTTTGTTTGTTTGTTTGTTCATTTGTTTTTCCTTTTTTTTTTTTTCCAAACTGTTAGGTCCAGGAGTCAAAATGGACAATTGACCATATTGGATCCAACCATCTTAACCTCTGTGCCATCTACTGGCCCTAATAAGCACTTTTTAAACAGCAAAAAATTTAATACTTTTAACAACTGTTTATAGTAGTTTTGATTACTACCCCTGTTTCAAGATAGGAAAACAGAGAATAGTGAAGCATTTTGCTTCAAAGCACAGACCTTGTAGAGCTAGCTATTGGGATTTCCATATATGCAGCATGTTTCCAGGCAAACTTAATCAAGTTTGAATGTGTGCAGTCAAGAGTGGCAGAAAGAGTTATTTTGCTCTGAGCAGAAAAAAATACATAGCTGTGGTTGCTTATATTCCTCTCATCTCTAATTAGGACTTTTTGTAACAACTAAGACTGGAAACAAACAAACAAACAAACAAATTCTGAAGAATACAATTTTAAGAAACAGGAATACAGAGGTTAAGAATTAGGCAATATCTAACGTCAGAAAATTTTCACCAGAAAATTTAAGAGTACCCTTTCTACTGAAAAACATAAGTAATTATCCAACTTCTCTTCTGACAGTGAGATATTGAACTAATTTGCATTCAGTGCTCATTTAACTTATCTACTTAGGGTATAGATGTTTTTGCAAAGTCACCAAATTACCTTTGAATAACTGACAACATTCTCCAACTGCTTGAGTTTAAAATATACTAATAACTGAGGATTTTGACAACTACTTTTTAAGCAGCAATTCTCTTATATATACTAAATAAAAATTAAACAATATTTTTAATAGATATTTAAATTGATTCCATATTATGAAGGATTTGTAATTTTAAGATTGCACATGATCTCAAAAGATTTATAAATTAATATTTGAGTGACTGACATTTTTCAATGTAACATTATTCATCCACTCATAGTAAAATTACATTGAATAAATCATCGCTAACGTACATCTCACACCATATTTGAAATACTGCTATTTAAAATAGGGGGAAGTGAGATTAAAAATATTAGTTGACTATGTGCCTTGCCAAACTAGTATGCATCCCTTCACGTTTGGTTTTAACAACTATGTGTGCAAATGCTTCGACAGCAACGTGGACGGAAATTGTGTTCCTGGAAATTTATATGTTAAAGACCTAGCCTCTAGTGTGACAGTGATTGGAGATGGGGGCCTATCGAAGACAATGAAATTTAGACAAGGTCATGAGTTGGGGTCTCCTAATTAGATTAGTGCCCTCATATGGAGAAATACTGGAGAGTTTACAGTGCACTCTCTGCTATGGAAGGATAGACTATAAGCCAAGGTTAAGGTCCTCACCAGAGCTCAGCCATTCTGTCACCTTAGTCTCAGACTTACGCCTCCAGAACTGTGAGAAAATAAACTTCTGTTGTTTAAGACACTTTGTCTATGGTATTCTATAATGATAACCAAAGCTGACTATGACAACTGCGTTCTAAGAATGATAAACCAGGCAATCTTTGTAATGTAACTACAGCTTTATTTTGCACTTATTTGACTGTCACTTGTGTTATATTATATTGTCTTTATGATGTCCCTGAAATGCAACCATAGCTATGTCTCCAAATTTTATGACTACTAAATAATGCCACATAGGATGTAGTTGTGAATAGCATAAGAGAAAAATCTAATGTGACAGATTTATGTGCTCTTCTAATTATTTTGTGTATTTTATTATTGCAATTAATTTACATTGATTCTTAGATTTTAAACAACATATTGTTTTTCTTTTGCTTTTATAATTACATTTTAATAACTTTAAAATAAAACAGTACAGCTAATATAAGGTTATGTTAAAATAAAATGGTCCACTATTTGATAATTTCTGAATTTCAAAAATGACTTAACATTAATTGCCTCAAGACTAATTTAAATTAAATATTGTCCAACAGAAGCTAAGAAGTTAAATTAACAAATGAATGGCAAATTTTTGTCTTGCATTTATGGAAGATGAAATACACTTTCAAAAATTAAGTCCAATTATTTTAAGACAGTGGAAGAAAAACACATGTGTGTTAATACATTATTTAATGTTCCTGGTATTTAATGTTATCATGAAAAACAGTGCTCAAAAGAAAGAAAAAAAAAAAAGAACATGTATTACCAAAATGGTAGAGAGTGGGTGGTAGAGGGTGGGTGTGAGAGGCAAAGGGAAGAAACATTTAACAAGCAAAAGAATGTAAAGTTCTCTGTTTAAAAAAAGCAAGTTCTGTAATTTTTGCTTTATAACTGTAAAAATATATATGTACTCTAGTAAATTTTCTTGTCTTGTTTCTTTTCACAGTGTGGAAATGGAAGTAATTGCTTAAAATTTAAGCAACATACTATGAGCCAAAGGAGAAAATTGAGTAGCAAAAGCAAAATTTAGGGTGAACGATCACTTCTGTATGGGTCAGAGCTCAATTAGGGAAGCAGAGACACTGTGTGTGTTGTAAATGAAGAAATTTCTGACAGGAAATAATTGTGGGAGAAGATAGAAGAGTAAAGGTTTGAAAGAACTGAAGTCAAAAAAAATCATTAAACCAGTTCTCTGAAGCAGAAACAAGTCTGAACCTAGCACATCAAGCGACAGAAGTGGGGAACAGAAATGGAAGATCGAGGAGAGGTCAATAGAAATCTATGGACTTTGAGATGCCACCTGCTCTGTGAATCCCCAGACAAAGACCTTGTGGTGGAAATGGGGTCCCAGTGCTTACCAGGGCCAGGATGAGAAGAAACGTGGATGCAGAGTGAGGGTGAGGTGAGACACACTAAACAGTTCTGCAACTCTCCCAACTCTCCATCAGTGTGTCTGGTCACGAGGACCTTCAGCCATAGTGACTGTCGCTCTGTCTACCACCCTGCAAATGGCACACAAGTTCTTCACTGGACAACTCTAACTCCAAAAGATACAGGAAACGGGCATTTGGGGAAAGCTTTACACAGTTTTGTTTTGTTTTCTGCTGGAAACATCAATACGGTATTACTAATTGAATTAAGTATCACTAAATATGTCAACTATCTTATTTAAAATTTTTAGACTGATTGAGAATTCTATTTTTAGCATTCAGGAAAGTTTAGAAAACACTGAGCCACATTTTACAAATGAACTGCAGATAAGAACAATTTCAGACACACCGGGGTTGAACTGTCTAGTCTAGAATCATTCATCTCTCTGACCCTCTTTTCTTTCCTTCTTTCTTCCTTTTTTTCTTTCTTTTTATTTTTAATTTTAATTTTTATAAAGTAAAAGTTATAGGACTTTCTTATTTTTAAAAGATAATTTTTACATTCTTATATGTCTCTCTCTCTCTCTCTCTCTCTTTTTTTTTTTTTTTTTTGGAGTTTTTGCTATAGGGCACATGCACTCACCAGAAAGGGAGAGAGAGACAGAGAGCAAGAAATCACCTCCCAGGGGGGATGGCCACACCGCAATCCCTTCTCCACCATTCTTCTCTCAGGATATTAGGGACGCATGCACATTTGCTTGGCATGAGCCACCAAGTCCAGGACTTGAACTGCAGTCTACTACATGGGAGTCCAGCAACATAGCCATTATACCAACTGCTGGTCCCTATCTATTAGATGGTTCTTCCTTTTTTTCCTCCTACCCTCTTTTGTTCCTCCCTAACTATAGAGAACTTGGTAAATATGTGACTATTAAAAATTACCAAAATATACATTTTAAAATAATTTTAATTTGGGGGGTTGTTATAGTTAAAAGGATGAACTTAACCTGACCCTTGTACATGAGCTTAGTAGAATAAGCCAAATGTCTACACTGTCCAAATATTTGAAGTCATTATTTTTCTGCTTCATTTCCCTTAAATGATTATAACAATCTCTCAAAAGTTTGTACTTCATATTTGTTACCTACGTGTACATCATTACCAAATCATTTCAGTGCTTATCAGTTCTATCCTTACTCAAAAAGATCTGACCTAGTCCTTGCCATTGAGCCCTACCTATGTTACGCATTACATTGCTGTGACTTCTATGCGTCTACATTCTTACATCCAAAAGTCTTTCTGATGGTTCATTTTGGATACCTAATAAGTGTCTCCGACTGATAATGTCTGAAATGTGTCCCAGTCTCTTCTTAACTGTGCATCTGTTCTTTCTCTGCCATATAAATAAACTATTGAACTAGTTATTCTGGTAAAGAAAAATAATTATAACACATAAATTCTATTTCTGCAACCCACACCCAATCCATCAATAAGGCTCGTTGACTCCTCAATGTATGTCCTATATGTTATGATCTGCATTGCTGCCACTGCAGCTTAAGCCTCCAGTGTTTGAGCTAAGGTGCTGCAAAACCTACTGACAGGTTTCACTGTTTGTCCTTCTACTCTGCCATGGATAGACTTTCATACCATAAAAGGGTGATCTTTCGAAGACACTAATGAAATTGTCACCTTCCTGTTCAAAACTCTAAACTATATAGAGAAAAACTAAAATACTGTCCCATGTGTCCAGACTTGATGTGACACCTTTACCTGCATCTCTTTCCTTCTCTATTGTATCCTCCTTAGTGTCTCTGCTAGTACACTGGCCACATGAAAATTTCCTCTGTCCAGAAAATTCTTTCTATGGCTACACTTCTTAATTCATTTAGGCTTCTGCTTAAATTCATACTTTCAAAATGACCTCTTCTCACTGGCTTATCTAAGATAGTCCTTCTCATGGCATCTTCCTCATGCCTTCATGTCTTCTTTCCTTTTTTGTACACTTATCATTACCTCACATTACATTATATATGTGTTTGTTTGCTTTTTGGTTCCTCTCTCCACTAGAGTATGTGTCTCTTGAAGGCAGGGACATCCCTGCCTTGTTCACCAGTATATCACAATGACTTTGAACAATCAGTATATTACAATAGGTACTCAATACATATGTATTAAATAAATATACAATTATATATAGTAGGGTGGCCAAATATTTATAAATAATATAGTTCTGGACCAGCCCTTAGGCATGATGGTTAAGGACGCTGTATTCCACGCGTCCCACCATGTGATGTTAATACTAGACCACCTTGAAAAACACTCTGGGCTCCTGTGTGTGCACTGAAATGCCAATGGAGAAATGTCTCTGTGTCTGGTGAGCTCAAATACCCTCTGGCAAAAAAAAAAAAATCTACACACACACACACACACACACACACACACACACACACACATATATAGATATATATATATTTCTAGAAAGCCATGTGGTTTAAAAAAAAAATCTACCTTCAGACAGAAGTTATACCTGACAACTGGAATCATTAATGTAGTTGCATTCATGATTTCAATGTGGCAGAATACACATTACTATAATTATGTTTTAGGATCTCTGAAAATATATCCTATTAAGTTAAATAGTTCCAGTATAATTCCACCAGAGAGAAGAAACATGATCGTTAAAAAATAAAAAAAAGGATAGTACAAATTTCCATAAGTTCTCCCCAGCAACCAGATTCCTATGAAGTCTGTTTAACTGATGTTGACATTTAAAAGACATTTCAAAAGCAGCTATGACTACCTAAAGTAAACACCTGCTGATTAATCTCAGGAGCTAATATTACATATAATATTTTGCTTTCTTAAATCAACAAAAAAATACATTTATACAGTATTAGCCTATTTTAATCCATTTCCAAGACAAATGTGTATATAGCTTAAATCTTTATATTGTGTGTGTGTGTGTGTATGTGTGTGTGTGCGCACATGTGTGTTGTTTCTTCACAATATGCATTCATGTTCTTTGTCAGGTCATGAAGAAATGAAACTCACAAAAGAAGTCTGTATCAAATAGACAAATCCTTTTTCTCCTAATTTCTTTTTTCACTAACCCGTTTTTTCCCCTAGGTTTATTTCCAAGAGGTCTATATTTACTCAAGATCCCTGCCATGTTTACACAATAAAGAATTGAATTTTTTTCAAAAATATACATTCTTATGGCATCCTGAAGGAAGGAGAAGTTATGACTACAGTTTCAGAATTGGAAATAATGTTTGTCTTTCAATCCTTGTTAGAAGGACCTTTTTTCTGGCATAAATAACAAAGGCTGCAAGACACTTAGTGTGCCACAGCAAAGCTAAGGTATAAAGAAACCATTGACGATATAACACGACAGGCAATTAAATACTACAATTGAGCAGTTGATTAGGTGCTTGATAATACATGGGTTTATACAAACACATCTAAAATAGACAAGTTTAACCATTTCTAGAATGTTTAAATTGCCTTTATTTGAGTTTCAATTTTCTTTTTTCTTCCAGATAATAGTATTATGTAAGGAAAAGCAAAATGTCATGAAGGAAAATATATGTAGAGCAGAATATAGAATCTTAGGGTGCTTAAAACTGAGTGGCATGCCAAGGCAAATAGCAATAAATTTAAGGAGAGTGTTTACATGTTTTGAATTTTATGAACTATTTTAATTTAACTTTATACAATAAAAAGACTAGAAATTCTTATTTGTTTTCATTCAATAAAATTATAATTTCAATGTTTATTGAATTAGAAATTTTTCATTTGTTTGTTTTTGTTTTTGCTAAAGGGCACCAGAGAGAGACAGAGAGAGAGAGAAAGTAAGAAATCATCTCCTGGAGGAATGACCATGCCACAATCCCTTCTCCTTTATTCTTCTCCTGGGATTTTGGGCATACATGAACACATGCCCAGTGTGATTTTCAAGCCAATGAGTCTAGGACTCGAACCATGGTTAGCTAAGTGAGAATACAACATCGTAACCACCACAGCACCGACTGACCTCCAAGTTAGTAATATTTTTAAATATTTTATCTAAAATTTAAAAATCAAAATACTGTATTATACATGCCATAACCTGTTTCATAACTTTCTAGGTAGCTCACTAGAATGGAAGAATTCGTATAACAATAAATATTAATTATGTATCTTAGCTTTAATAACTCAAATAATAGAAAGTATACATCAAGTGAAAATTAAAATACTATTATTTCAAACATAATACAGATATATAAGTATAATATAGGCTGTGAATACTTTTTATTTACTTATTTTAGCTTTTCCATAGGACACGTGTACTCGCCAGAGAGAGACAGAGAGAGGGAAAATGAGAAATCACCCTTGGGGGGGTAACCTTGACACAATACCTTCTCATCTATTCTCTCGAAATCTTGGCAATGCACATGACTCTAGAGTGATTTTTATGTTAACAGTGATCAGCCATGTGGGAGTTCAGCACCTTAATCACCACTCTACTCGCTGCTATAGATAATTAAAGGCTGTAGATAATTTAAGTCAGTTAATTTCATATTACATTTCTCTTTCTCATTCCTTCTCTTTTTTGTTTTCTTTTTTATTTTTTTCCACAGGTGCAGGTGCTTAAAGGAGAGGGACAGAGAGAGCGGGAAAGTGAAAAATCATCCCTCAGGGGAGAGAAAAGCTACAATCCCTTCTCCATTTTCCTCTTGGGATTTCAGGCACACCTGTACATGTGCCTAGAATGATTTTCAAGCCCTCAAGTCCAGGGCTCAGACCATAGTTGGTCATGTGGGAGTCCAGTACCTTACCCACCATGCCACTTGCTGGTCCGTCTCTTTTTCATTCGATGAGTAGTGAGAGGCTATAGTGTTCTGCTTTGTTATGACTTTTGCATTAAAAAATATGTAATTCCAGTGCCATTCAAGTTGTTTTAGGGCATGTGCGCTGCTTGTTTGACTGCAAAATTAGTTCGGAGAAAATACAAGTACTCTTGAAATGTCTTACGTATTATCTTAGTTATCACTCATTAGGCAAAATTATAAAGAAGATTTTACCAAACATATTTGTTATTTCACAAACATTCAGTTGTATATCTCAATAAATTTAGTTATAATGTTAATATCTAACCTGTTAAATAAGGTAAAACCGATATTAGTTTTCTAATGCTACATAACAAAGTACCATACATTCAGTGACTTAATATATTTTCTTCATGTCAATGATCATAGTAGTACTATTTACAATAGTTTAGAGGCAGAAACAAGCCAAATATCTATCAACAGACAAACGGCTAAACAAAATGTGGTATGTATGCACAATGGAATATGATTCAGCTTATAAAAAGGAGAATCTGGCCTGGTAATGGTTGTCCATAGCAGTACCTAGACTGGGAAGTTGGAAAACATACTGAAGGCCCAGTTTCAGTTCTCCAGTCAATCTGATCACACCGAGTGTGCCTGCAACTGGTTGTCGTCCTTATTAATTGGTAGTCTGGGGCAGGAGGATTATGACAAAGTGAGACTGTGTCAAAATCTCTATCACTGGGGTTAGCAGGTAGCATAGTGGTAAAGGCTCTGGACTCCTACATGGCTGATCGTGATTTGAGTCCCAGACCCAGAGGCCTGAAACTCATGACAGGAGCATGTGTGTGTGTGTGTGTGTGTGTGTGTGTGTGTGTGTGTGTGCCCAAACTCCCAAGAGAAAAATGGGAAAAAAAGGATTGTGGTGTGGGCATCCCATCTTAGGGGGGGGTGTGATTTCTCACTTTTTATTTTCCTGCTTTCTGGTGAGTACATGTGCCCCATAGCAAATCTCTCTCTCTCTTTTTTTTTTTTTCTTTTCTTTTTTTTTTTTGAGAGGTTTTTGTTATAGAACGTGTGTGCTCGCCAGAAAGACAGAGAGACAGAGAGAGAGAGAGAGACAGAAAGCGAGAAATCACCCCCCAGGGGGGATTGCCACACCACAATCCCTTCTCCTCCATTCTCCTCTCGGGATCTTGGGAATACACACACAAGTGTCCAGCGTGAGTTTAAGCCACCGGGTCCAGGACTTGAACTGCAGTCAGCTACATGGGAGTCCAGTGACATAGCCATTACACTAACTGCTGGTCTCCCTCTCTTTTTTAAAAAAGAAAATCTATCATTATTTATTTCTCTTTCATTTTATCTCTTTTTATTCTCATTGAGGAAGAAGGAGAAGGGAATTCTGATATATGCTATAACATAGATGAAGCTTAACATTATGTCAAGTTAAATAAGCTAAGTTAAAAAAAAACAAATACTATATGATTCCAATTATATTAGTATCTAAAGTAGTTAAGTTTATACAAACAGAAAGAATGATGTTTTCCAGGGACTAAGCAGAAGAGAGAAAATGGGGAATTATTATTTAATGGGTAGAGCTATTTTATAAGATGAAAATATTTGGAGATTGATTGCACAACAATGTGAATATTACTTTTTGAAATTTTTTTAGAGAGATTTTGAGTCCATGCACTCACCGGAGAGACAGAAAGAAACAGAGAGACAGAAAGCAAGAAACCACTCCTCAGGAGGGATGGCTATGCCACAATCCCTTCTCCATTCTCCTCTCTGGATTTTGGGCACACGTGCACACACAGTCAGCATGAGTTTCAAATCTCCAGATCTGGGACTCAAACTGTGGCTGGCCATGTGGGAGTCCAACAATGTAACCATTAAGGCATCAGCTGGTCCCTAACAATGTGAATATTCTCGATAATACTAAAAAATATATTTAAACATGATTAAGTGGTAAGATTTACATTACGTGTTTTTTTTTATCACAATTAAACATAAAAATTAAAAACCCCAGATCCTCCTTGGAAAATCATTAGCCTTTAGTGAGGGTTGAGTGACTGACTCATTATGTTTAGTAACCCATATCAATTTATGTCTTTATTTTATTCTCTCCTTGTTGCCATAGTGAAAGGCATTTAAGAACTAGAGAGATATAAAACATAGCCATATAGACAAAAAACAGTCCCAGCCATCATAGCATACACTGGAGTCTGATACTTGGCCTGCTAAGGTCCCATGGGAGGCCCTGGCTCAACTGTCATTGTACCCTAAACATGATGGCATATGCCTTACAGCACCCCCACCACCACCTACTTGGGAGGCTGATGCAGGGAGATTATGACACAGTAAAAAACCCAGTTTAAAACATCACATTTACACTTACACACACACACACACACACACACACACACACACACACACACACTCTAAATAAAAGAATAACAGATTTGATCTCATGAAAATTATACCACAGTATATAATACACATTTCTAAAAATTAGAAGGCAAATCCAAAAGAAATCTAAAGAATCAATAAATATTTCAAAAAGTATTTAACCTCCCTACTCTGAGAATAATTCAAATTGAAGTGAAATAGCATTTTTACCCCTATGACTAGTAATAATTGAAAGATTATTAACTTCAAGTGTTGGTGATGGTGTGTGAAAAGACAGCATTGGCTATTGCTAGAAGTATAAACACGTAAATTATTGTGTAGAGGTATTTGGCAATTGCAGTTACAACATTAAATGGGCATATGCTTTGATCCAGCAGTTTTCCTTCCCCAATTCTATTCCAGATAAATATTCTCATAGATGCCCCATATCTCTTTATGGTGATATAGCCACATGTTTAAAAACAGTCTACATGAAGTCAAAGTTCACCAGCGAGGAGTGAGGACTGAGAATACAAGAATCATGTATAAATAAATTATACATTTCCTTTCTAAAGAATACTATTCCTTTTTTGTTTTTACTTTTATTATATTCATTATTCTTTTATACATTCAATCACTGCATATCATTACAGCATGCAAAAGGAATTTCCCAGCATGAAAACAGTACATATTAATCCAAAGATATTATTATCCACATTATCATCAATAGATAATTTTCCATATTTGTGTCCCTTAAATGTTTTTCTCCTTTTTTTATAATGGAAAGGTTACTACTATCACTAAAATAAATGGGGTAGATCTCCACATACTGATATGCAAAGCTTTGAGTCTTTGGTGACTTTTGGTGCCAAATCAATGAATAAGTGTTTGAATCAATTTTCATTTTTAAAGGTATATATGTATATAGAGGTGCATATAAATTCACAAGTCAGATAGATTCTATACCTCCATGGAGAGGACTAGGACCTGAAGTGGCATTAAAGAAAACTTTCAACTCATTAATATACTTTCCTATTATTTGACATGGGTAGTAGTTTACTGTTATTATATCTGTGCATTGCTAAACAAATACAAATAATAAAGATATTTATTTTTAAAATATCCATTATCTTATATAGGTCTTCGGTTAGAATTCCGAATATGGGCTAGTTGGATTTTCTGCTCAGTCTCAAAAGGTTAATATCAAAGAATCAGCCTGTTGCCATCCTTACCTGGAGCTTGGCTCCTTTTTCAAACTCACCTGGTTGTGGCAGAATTCAATTCTTTGTGATTGTAGGCTGAAGTCCCTACTTCCTTGCAGGATGTCAGCCAACAGGCCATTCTGCACCCTGCCTGTTACATGGATTTCATAGGTAGTTCGTAGCATGGATGTTTGCTGCTTCTTGGCTGTCTGCAGTGATTCACTGTGACTCTCTCCTCTGCACTCAGCTTGGGTAAATACTCTGCAATTAAGGGCAAGCTGATTAGGTCACATTCATGAAGATTTTCTCAGTGCCTTAAAGTCAACTCTGCCCTACAACATAATCATTAACTGTATTTTATTTGTATATATAATAGCATCTACTTGAGAACCCTACACATGGAAGTTGTTTGAAATTGAGTTGGGGCCAGCACTATAGCCTAGTGATTAAGGGAGCCAGATCTTACCTGGCCAACCACAGTTCAAATCCTGGCCCCTATCACTTGGTGCTCAAAATCACCACAGGAGGTACCAGCAGGTGGCATGGTAGTTATGATCCTGGACTCTCACATGACCAGTCATGGTTCAAGTCCCACATCTGGTGGCTTACTTTCCCTCTTTCTCTCTATCTCTCTGTCTCTGTCGCTCCCTAGGTGAGCACACCTGTCTATAGTAAATTTTAAAATAATAATAATGATAAATAAAAATTAAATAATTTTTTAAAATAATTTCTGGGACCAGCAGATGGCATAGTGGTTATGTTGCTGGACTCCCACATGATCGACAACAGTTCATGTCACAGACCCAGTGGCCTGAAAATCATGTTGGGCCCATGTGCTTGCATGTCCAAGAGCCCAGAAAGAGAATAGAGAAGGGATTGTAGGGACCAGCAGTTAGTGTAATGGCTATGTCGCTGGACTCCCACGTAGTCAACCGTAGTTCGAATCCCGGACCCAGTGGCTTAAACTCACGCTGGGCACGTGTGCGTGCGTGCACAAGATCCCTAGAGGAGAATGGAGGAGAAGGGATTGCAGTGTGGCCATCCCCTCTGGTGGGGTGATTTCTCGCTTTCTATCTCTCTGTCTCTCTCTGTCTTGCGAGCGCACACGCCCTATAGCAAAAATCTCTCCAAAAAAAAAAAGAAGGGATTGTAGTATGGCCATATCCCCTGGGGGGTGATTTCTCACTTTCTCTCCGAATATCTTTCTCTCTCTCTTTCTCCAGAAGCACATGAGCCCAAAGGCAAAAATCTCTTAAAAACAAACAAATGAACATACAAACAAACAAACAAAAAAAAAACTCCACAGGATAGAGGGATGGAAAAGGGATTCTAGTGGGACCACATCCCTTTGGGGGATGCTTTCTCCCTTTTCCTCTCTCTCTTACTGTCTCCCACTCTGGTGAACACATGAACCCTCTGGAATTTCTTTTTTCTTCTTCTTCTTCTTCTTCTTCTTTTTTTTTTTTTTTTTTTTTTTTTTTTTTTTTTTTTTTTTTAAATAGAGTTTTAGCTGAGTGAATAGAGCATATATTATATATAAAAGTAGTTTTATGCCCTAAACCTAAGTAAAGAAATACATGTTGAGAAAATATTCCTCAGGCTAAGAATTTTTCAGTGCCTGAATTGAGTAATGCCTTAAGAATAAAAAAAAGAATAATCTGGTATTTTATTTTGTAGAAAAAAAAAAGCATACCATATATTTAAAAAGCAAGTTCTCAGCTTATTAGTTTTCATCATGCAAGTAAGCATTTCAAAATGAACAGAAATATCTTTAAAAATACGGCAATATGAAATATACTAAGCATTCTTAAATGTAACTGTTTCTAAAGGGTGCCTATTCTCAAAATGAAAAAGTCATGCTGTAGACAGTAACTTGAAAATGAGTTGAAACAGGCATTACATTTACCATTTTCTAAATTTTGCTGATGTGTTTCAGCTGTGTTGGCAGAAGCCATTACTTGCAACCAAGGCTTAAAAGAGTGAAAAGGGGAAAGATTATGTTGAACTACTACTGCTTCAATCAATGCTGACTACTCATTGCTTTGTCAATTTTATATATTCAAAAATAAATTATATAATGCATATAGACATTAATAATAAATATTTAAAATCAACTCGAGTCCCCGCAAATTGATGGTAGATTTATTGCAAGGTGGTGATTTCTTTCATTTAAGGAGGAAAGAAAGAGCTTTTTTACCAAACCTAGTAATTGGTTGTACTAATTGTCAATCAATGTGCAGAGTAGGCAAGAGAGAGGTTGGCTATGTGCATTTTGAGTATGTCATACATTAAATTCCAGACAAAGTTGAGAAGGCCAAACATCCACAAGAAACAATGGTGACTACACTAGCTGTGAAACATGCACCTACACAATCAGGGAGAGCCAAGAAATCACCTTCAGAGACAATTGAATTCCCGCAATTTCAAAACTTTACCACTGTCAAAAACAATGAATTTAAATGACTTTTCTTTGCCCAATTAGAAAAGGAGTATGTTCCTCTGGATAGTTATCAGAACTTTTTCTAGTGTTTACTAAGATTAATGGTTTGCTATTGGCCTCCTGCTGCATGGTCTTTACAATGGTTATTTCAGAACATCAAATGATCTCCCCCCCACCCCCAGAAAGCCATATGATTCAATTTCTCATTCATCAAGACTCATCAAGATTTGTTGAAATGCACTAAGACTATGTATATTTATGTAATTTTGTTCATTACACAGGATGAGGGAATACATAGGACAGATGCTTTGACAGAGGTACCATGAAGTAACAATGGAGTTATTATTAAGTTACCATAGATTTTCTAAAATATGTTGAAAAATCTTACCATAATCTAAAAATATTTCTCTCTTTTCGTAGGGGGGGGGGGGGGGTAAAGAAAGAGACAGAATGGCAGCATCCTCGACAGGGTATTTATTTATGCTGCAATCCACCCCCAGTCTCAGCTGGTCCAGATCACAGGCAAGCTTGCATGCACTGAGCATGCTCAGGGAGGTCCCAAAACCCAAATTGAGACATTTCCCAATGAGGATCCAGTTATTTTTCTGCTTTGCCACCTCTTAGCCTCCAAATAAAAATTTTAACTTAACTTGTTAATTATGTTTATAAAAGACAAGACAACAAGAATGTTCCCTCAAAATTATATTAAAAAGTACAGTTAACTCTTAACTTTAGGTTAAATTTATATATAAAATGATTCTGCATAAACATAAATATCAGGGCTGGATGGTGGCACAGGGTTAGAACTGCTGACTTTAAGAGGTTGACCCACATAGGAAGTCTCTGGTTCACATCCTGAGATTTCTCTGAGCATGCCCAGTGAACACTTGCCCATGATTCAGGTTGATAGAAGCTGGGATGTATCATGGTGTTAAAATCTTGTTGGAGTTGCCATCACTCTGTGTGTGTGTGTGTGTGTGTGTGTGTGTGTGTGTGTGTGTGTATGTGTGTTTTATTCTTGGAATAAATAAATAAACTTTAAAATAAAAGTATAACTATCAAAATATTTGAAAATCATATAAATAATAGTTCTGAATGGATGTTAAATATATTTGCACATTCTGGTAAGCTTTTAAATTGAAATAAGTTCTTCCCCTTAATTTAGGGATGATTAATTTAAGAAACACTGATTTGGAAAATTACTTCTTCAACTATTAACTTTTAGGGACCAAAGTTTAATCCTAAATTGTTGTGTTCAAACTTCATAAGATTTGACCTGAATAATGTTGATATGTTCTTTAGCAAGTATGTATTAAACATTATAAAACTAATATTTCAGGTATGAAAGGCTAAAAAGAATTAAGCTTTGTAGTTAAAAATAATAGACTAACATAAAATAATAGACTAACATACCTTTCCATGAAGAAATATCTAAACACATACAAATTACAGAAAAAGTGTAAGTCTTTGTGCATCAGCACCTGCTTTACCAATTATCAGCTCAGAGTTAATCATATATCCTTATTTTAAAACATATCCTAGACATCATATCATTTAGTTGACAAAAACTGAAAAGACAGTAACAGCAAAATATAGTAAAAAATGCAAGAAAATTTCTATAAATATTTTATATTTCTACACATAAAAAAGAGTATATACCAACACATAGAAAGGATGTTCAATGAAAAGTAACATTATAATCACTGTTAAAATATTGTGTATATTAAAGATTAAGCTTTCTTTGCAAATAAACTCATTATTTCATTATCTGTCTTTATGTTCCTATTAGTTATACAACTGAAACATCAAAGATATTTTATTTTTTACTTTGCTTTTTATCATTAATTATATCAGTTATGTTACTGTATAACAAACAATGCCAATATTTACTATCTTAAAAATACAATTAATTTTGACCTGGTCCCTTGACCAGCCCCTTAGATCAGTAGTTAAGTAGATGGAGGTAGGGCTGGGGTTAGGGACGGTCCATGGCTGAGAACTTAGACAACATGTAGGAGTTTTGGTTTAACCCCTGTATTTTTTAGACCTCTACTCTAGAGCAAGAACTAACTATTAATTTAACAGTTATATACAAAATGCAATTATGGACTGATCCGTACAGAGGCTGAAGACACTTTGCCAGCAAAGTCAGTGAAGTGCAGTTAGTACCTGTTCAACTTGTTTTAGACATTTGTAAAATATGACTTGAAGCTGACCTGAGGCTTGCGTCATATCTTGTTTATACTTGAATTTCCTGCAATATTTAGTACATCAGGCTGTCAGAAGTTTATAATAATGTTTTAAGTTTATTTCTTCCCTGAGTGCTTAAGAGAGAAACAGAGACATGACCCCCAACAGGGACCTGACACTGCAATCCGACCCCAACTTTAGCCAGCTCCAGTTCACGAGCATGCACATGACTGGCATACTCAGGGAGGTCTCCCAAATGAACCAGACACCTTCCAACATAGTCAGCCTCCTCAAAGAACTCTCATGGTTTATAGTGGTGTCACTGTCCAGCCTCTAGTGTATAATGGTGTTGCTTATGTCTTCATGAGTTGTGAGTTTGATCTGCAAATGAAATGTTTTGTATCATGTCAGTCTTACGAAGAATTCCACATTTGTTAATAAAGAATTATTGTTCCACCATGTTTTATTATGATAAAAATAATTTAGTGCTAGAGGGCATATCATCATGCACAAGAGAGACAGAGATAAAGAAAGAAAGAAAAAGACCCCCCCCCAACTACTGTTTCCCTCCAATTTTCCATCAGAATCCTGGGCACACATGTACGTACACCATAGGAAGCTAATGGAACCAATATCTGAACTCCAGTTTATCACGTGGGACCTGGCTTCCTCTACACTGTGCCAAGGTGCTCTGCCACAAGGCATTCCCTATTATAAAAGTATTTAAATATTATAGTCTAAATTGTGAGTTTATGTTGTTCATAAATGTTAATGTTTCTATACATACACTATGAAATGAAAATGATATCAATATAAATTAACCAATTATACCCTTTTCTGAAAATTTTCCAGTTAAATTTTTATTTCATTTGAAATAATTATGTTGGAATAGTAGGTATACTCTATGATAATAGTTTTAAAGTATTGATGAAACAATGCCTTTGTGAAAAATATTAAAAGTAACTTTAAATAAATCAAGAATTAATGAAAAATATGAATGGTCTAATGAAACTGGAAGGTATTAAACTTTGTTAAAAGTGGGTACCACAATAATTACAGATTATTAAAATGTGGGGAGATTCTTTCAAACTTTCAATGAATAACTCTCAATGAATGAATTTTTAAAATATATTTTAGAGTCACATAAATTATTCAACATTATTAAAACAAAAGTGAAAGCTCACCATATATCATAAATCCAAGTGGAATAGTTTATTTGCATTTACCATTTCTTAAATAATAAAAATACTTCCATACATACTTGTTTGTTTCTTTTCTTTTCTTTTTTTTTTTTTTTTTTGAGAGGTTTTCTCTATAGGGCGCGTGCGCTTGCCAGACAGGCAGAGATATAGAGACAGAAAGTGAGAAATCACCCCCCCGGGGGGATGGTCACGCTCCAATCCCTTCTCCTCCATTCTCTTGGGATCTTGCGCATGCACACACACGCACCCAGCGTGAGTTTTAAGCCACCGGGTCCGGGACGCGAACCTCAGTCGACTACGTGTGAGTCCAGCGACATAGCCATTACGCTAACTGCTGGTTCCCACTTGTTTGTTTATTTTCTTTAACAAATTCTGTTTGCCAGGCAACAGTTCTAACAAAGATGTTATTACTTACATATGTACAAATTTGGCCATAGATGCTCATATTATTTTAATTTTGTTATGTGCACTGTATATTAAAAAGTCTAACCTTTCAAGCAAAGGGACAGAGCTTCTCAAAGAAATATGAAAGGAGAAAGATTTCCTTTGACACAGAAACAAATTAATTTTAAGCTCAGGTATAGTGAAAGAAATGAAGCTAGTTAAAATTAATCTTCACTGGATATTCAAGAGACTATTTAGCCCAGTAAGAGTTTGTCCACAATGTGTTAATTACAATATTATATCTCTGAATTCATTTGTTTTTTGACTTTGATTTTGTTGTTTCTCTTGATATATTAAGAATAAGAATATTGCTTCTGTTTTACTATTCCCATTTTCCTCGACTCAGTAAAATAGAAAAAGGATCCAGAAAGTAAAGAAGGAAATGAGTTGAATTAATAATAGGTCATGGTATCTTGTCTGCTGTTGGAGGGAGGAGAGAGGGAAATAAATTTAAATCTGATATGAACTGAAGTTTTAAATGAGGTAAAACAGGAAGAAAAATTATTTTTTCAATATTTTATTGAGCTTTTTAAATTTATTATTATTATTATTATTTTATTATTTTCACATGAGTTTTGCCAGAGAAAGACAGAGAAAGAGAGAGAAGCCGCCAGGTCTGGGACTGGAACTATGGTCGGCCATGTGGGAATTCCAGCACCTCAACCACCACACCACTTGCTGGCCCAGAAGAAAAATTATTTTGCCTAAAAGTGACAAAAAGGTTATGGTTTCAACCTAAAGTGTTATAAGTGAGTGAGAAAGAAAACTCAACAGGTAATAATCAATATCAGGAATATTTGCAAGAAAAAATAAACGGATGAACAAAAAAATGAGAAAACTGACCAATCACTGGCTGTCCACAACAGTATTATGTATTGATGTATATATAGAGGATAATCTCAATTAAATTACACAAATAAAGTAACAATAGATTTTCCTGAATGAAAAGAATACAAGTAGCTTTTTATTTTTTTAACTACTTTTGTCTATTCTTTCTTTAAATATATTTCAATGAGCTTGCCTCATTTAATGATTACTAAAATAAGCATTTAGTTATTAATCAACTAAAACATAAAGCTATCACTCAAAGGGCCCATGTGAAATATTACAATGCTAATGATATATTTACCTAATTTGTACTAGTCAAATATTCCCATGTGTTTAATAAAAATAATGCCCTTGAACATTACAATATGAAATTGGCCCAACTGATAAAAATGTCTTCATTTTCATAGCACACATAGAAATATGAGATGGAAACCACATGGATTTTAGAATTTATCTAGGAAATTGTTAAATATATTTTAAGAAATAAATCTGAGTTTCTACAGATATCCAGAAACTCACATTACAAAATAACTTATTAATAAAGTTAGAAAATATACAATCACCTTATGTATAATAGATTTATCTATAAACATCTATAATTTTTTTAATGTGGAAGGTGTGTGTGTCAGTTACTGCTTCTACTAGTAATAGATGTACTGAATACTAATATATATATATATGTATATATATTTATATTTACATATGGAATTATAAAGCCCTCACAATATATGAGAATGGATGAACTGCTTTCTTAGTATATTGTAAATATATCACAAAAAGAAAAAAGGCATGTTATTCAATGTAATTGCTAAAATATTTAAAATCTATGTTAATATAATCTCTCTGAAAGTTGATGGCTTGAATAAATTTTCTTTAATAAAGGAGAATTTAGAAATTACGTGGCAATATCACTTTGGTATTAATCAATTCCTCATCTGAATATTCTAACAATTGTATTAATCAGTGCTGATTAAATCAGCTTATTTTTAAATAAAGATAACAGTTATGTAACAGTTATAGAAAGAGACAGTAAATGGTAAGCCAAAGGTTTGCTTAAATTGCTTCCAGAAGTAACCCCAAACATCGATGTTCAAAGAATTATCTAATAATATAGCATGGTAGGTGGTAAATGAGCTAATAAAGTAAGTAATATAATTCTATGTTGGAATCCAAACACAAGCTTAAAAATAACAATTAACAATATGATTGCAGTAATTTATAGAAGATATTTGTCTGGAAGAGAGTCTACTGTGTAATGACAAAAATTATAGCAAGAACATTCAGGTAGCCTGAAATACGATATTTGAAATGTGAAATTTATACCTGGGAAATTTAATTCTAAAACAAGCCTAGGAAAATAAGTGTACAATGAAATCTTTCATTTGATATCTAAATGGTTACCAGGATGCCATACTTAATCAAAACAATTAGGGTCAAAATTTAATCTATTCTCATTTAGATATCATTTTTGTTTGGCTAATGACTGATTTTTTTGGGGGGGAGGGGCAGTTAATGCATAATCTTCTTTGCTTTACACCAAGTTTTCTTTGTCCTTCCCTGAGTCTCCAAACAACTCTTGGTCATTTGTACTGAAAAGCTTTATTACTGTCTTCAACTGTGGCTATTCCTCCAGGTTTGGTTACAGAATATTCTTTTTTTTCTATTAGAATTCTGTCCAAATGGTCCAGTAATCATGTCTTTAGAAACTCTTTCCTAGGACTAGCAGATGGCGGAATGGTTATGTTGCTGGACTTCCATGTAGTCGACCATGGTTTGAGTCCTGCACCCAGTGGATTAATTTCATGCCAGGCTCCTGTGAGGAGAATAGAGAAGGGATTGTGGTGTTGCCGTTCCCCCTGGTGGGTGATTTCTCACTTTCTGTGTTTCCAGTGAGCGCATGTGCCCTATAGCAAGAATCTCTCTCTAAAAAAAAGAAAGCAAAGCAAAGCAAAGCAAAGCAAAGCAAAGCAAAGAAAAAATAAACTCCCAATCTTTCTGATAAGGTCAAATTTTCCTTTTAACATGCTTCCTAACATCATGAGCTTCTCCTTTGTAAACTTAATTATGGCTGTAATTTAACATCTCTGTGTGAGTTATTTAATTAATGCTCATTCCACCCACCAAGTTTAAATTACATGAAGGAAGTAATTATGTTCTCCTTTAGATTTTTATTTCCTTCATATAACATAATTCTTTGTGCACTGCAGATAATCAAGGAATACCTGTTGAAGGAATGAATGTGAATAAATGAATGAATAATTGGTCCTTTTTCTTAAATCCTTCTCATTTATTAATAACATCTCAATTTTTCCATTCTTCATCTATGAGAACATAAAGTTATCTGTACATTATCCTATTTTATCTTGCATCTGAAATTGTCACTGAATATGGTTTTTGTTTTTTGGTTTCTGGTTTTTATTTTTGAGAAGCCTGCAGTAACTCAGTTCTCACATTATTGTTGCTCTTCTGGTTACTACTATAATTGACAATCTTTCATTTACTTCCTTATCTTAGAAAACATACTTCGAACTTCGATTATTATAGTAAGCTGTTACCGAATCTTTCTTTCTCTTCATTTACTTGTTTTAAATCTACCAGACTGGTTTTATTTTTAAATCTTCTCCCATCAATTCAGTGTTGATTCTGTTACTTACTAAACCATGTACAACTTCACCTATCAAGCAGCATTATAGAGTCTAGGTATGTATCTGAGCTTACTTAAATTTACTCACAACTCACCCTTCTTCCTGAATAGATTATACCCTTTCATATGCTATTTTCTCTTGCCTTAACCTATATTAATAATGTCATATCATGCAAAATTATTTCTGCTCTTTTACTCTTCAAACCAAGGTCTTTATAAACTATTACATGTTTAAAAACAAAAGGAAAATCTTAAACTACTTTTAAAGTTTGCTACATAGAAAAAGTCTCATAATTTAATGTATTGATTAAATGTAATAGGGAGGAAAAATATTATGGAAATGCTATTTTAATAAATATTTTAATCAATCATCATGAAACATAAGAGATGAGTTGTATGTCTAAGCAAGCATTTATTATTCAGTAAAATAGTTCATAAATAGTGATATTAGTAAATTTCATCTGATGATGGATATTTGGAACATAGAGCTGATGTTAATATTTCAAATTCAATTATGAGATGTCTGTTAATCATATAAATCCTATAACTGGAGATTGAGGAGAATGCTCACTCTTTTGGAAAGGAATAATTTTTACTTAAGTTACAGAGACATCTCTTCCTTGGGATTCGTTCCTTCCTCTAGACTCCAACCTTTGAAAACATAAATGATTTGTAAGAAATCCTTAAACGTTCTCACAGAAGCCCACTAAAAAAAAGAATGACACTTAAATGTAAAAGAAATAATTTTTATATAATGTGTTTCTACAAACTGAATTTATACATTTGGTCGTATATGAGTGATGATGTTTTTAAAGTGAATCACGTCTGTCATTAACTAAAAGTACTCTGATTATGCTCGTTGGTGAACTTCAGTAAGTAGTCTGGCTTAGTAAAATGGCAATAAAGAATCTGAAGTCAAGCATGTTGATTGCTTTGCCTTGTTCACTTCTAACATATTTGGATGTGCAGTACTGAACTCTCTGCAGCTGTAAAAATGACAATAAACAACACTTTAGCAGTCACTCATTAAATCCTTAAGCTGCACTCAATTAATTCTTCTTAATGGTGACAATAATCTCTGTACTTAATCACTTTTACAGTTTCTAACTATTTTATTATACAAACTGTACATGTCATCAAAGAACAACTAGGAAAAAAAAAAAAGAAGAATATTTTCCCACAACATAGTTTAATATCTTTAGCTATGATTTAACTTACTACTCTTAGTTTCTCAGCTCTATGGGAAAAGAGTAAATAAAAGTGATAAAAAAGTCATTATTCATTATTTTATATGTGTACATGCATGCACACAACCAGACACACTGATTTTTTTTTATTTATCTTTATTTAGCTTGGTCTTATTTCAGTTTTTACTCTTCATTACTTATACCACTTCATTACTTATAACTCTTCATTACTTATACCTTTCACTGAATAATTTCCTACTAGCTGTAATACATGTTTTCTCAGTTCCTTTACTGTGAGTTTCCTGGTAGTGAACTCTTTTAGTTTATGTCAATGCCATCTCTCCTCCAAATTTGACAGATACTGTTACTGGTTATAGAATGCTAAGGAGGCAAATTATTATAGCAGATTGACAATATTATTTTACTGTTCTATCTGTCAGAAATCAGTCACTTGAAGGTAATCATTTTTGCCTGTTTTTATCCTTTTTTTCTTTTGACTTTTTTATGATTTCAATTCAATTTATCTGGGATTTCTCATTAATCCTTTAATACATTGTTTTTACATTCTATTCATTTTGTTTACTTGTTTATATTTAAGATTATACTGCATTAACTGATTGCAATAATGTAGGCTGACTTTACTAGAAAGAAGATCATGCATCTGTTAATATTTTATGTAACTTTAGTCTTTAGTATTTTTAGAGGTTTAAATTCAATCAATAGTATGATTTTATAACCACAAAATAATAGTTGTCCTTATTTATTTGCTTCCAAAAGAATCATAATTCCAAATATTCTTAAAGAGGTGGTTGTCCTGAAATTTTACTAGGATCATATTTAAGGGAAGCTAGGACCAGCAGTTAGTGTAATGGCTATGTCGCTGGATTCCCATGTAGTCAACTGTGGGTGGTTCAAGTCCCAGACCCAGTGGATTAAACTCACGCCGGGCACGTGTGCATATGTGCCCAAGATCCCAAGAGGAGAATGGAAGAGAAGGGATTGTGGTGTGGCCATCCCCCCTGGGGTGAGATTTCTCGCTTTCTGTCTCTCTGTCTCTCTCTGCCTCTCTTTGTCTCTCTGGTGAGCACACATACCCTATAGCAAAAGCCTCTCTAAAAAAAAAAAAATTACGGGAAGCATTAAAGAGGATTGTTTTGTAAAATGTATACCTATTTGGGGCATTGATTTGTTCCAAATCTTCTTATTAATCTATATTCTTCTATGACATTATTTTAAACCTTAGAGAATCAAATATCATTCATTCACAGCAAGACAAAACAATTCAATCCTATTGCTAATGACTCCTGTGTTACCAACCAAGGCATCTCTTCCTGATTTAAACTTACTACATATCTTCTTGCAACTCTCATCCCTCTGATCCTGTTTTTCTTTTATTTTCAGGCATTTGACATATAAGTAGATAAAAATATGTTTTACCATACTCATGTGTAAGAAACATGGGCATGTTTTTAAATTTCTAAATGAAACTCGTCATCATGTCAGCACCTGATTTACTCGTACAAAACACGGAGCCATCTGGTGGAGTCTATGGTGGGGATCTCTGTCCACTTCTTTTTGTTTTGTTTATTTTTAGCTGCTAGAAAACATGTGCACTTACTAGAAAAAAACAAAGAAACATACAGAGAGAGAGAGCACACCCTGTGGAGCACAGTCATACCACAAACCCTTCTCCATTTCTCCATCTGTGAAGATACTGAGTATGCACACATACACACCTGGTATGGTTTTTTGTTTTGTTTTGTTTTTTGTTTTTTTTTTTTTGTTTTTTTTGGAGAGGTTTTTGCTATAGGGCGCTTGCACTCACCAGACAGACAGAGAGAGACAGAGAGACAGAAAGCGAGAAATCTCACCCCAGGGGGGATGGCCACGCCACAATCCCTTCTCCTCCATTCTCCTCTCCGGGATCTTGGGCACGCAAGCATGCGCGCCCAGCATGAGTTTTAAGCCACCCAGTCTGGGACGCGAACCGTGGTCGACTACGTGGGAGTCCAGCGACATAGCCATTACGCTAACTGCTGGCTCCCGACGCCTGGTATGTTTTTCACATCACCAGGGCCCGGACTCTAACTGCAGTGGACTATGTGGAATCCAGCTTTTCTTAACAACAAAAACATGGGAACATCTCAATTCCTTGCATGTTTCTATTGAATAGTGCATGATTCCAGAGGAATTATGCCAAATGTGAAGAGGTCTTACCATACGTGATTAAGCATTGCTCTACATGGTGATTCACATGGTGATGGTTATTCTTCTGCTACATGAAGCTGCAGTCTTTTTCATCCGTGCTCTGTGAAGACTTGACATCTTTTAGGAGAGTGATTTGCCCTACACAGCAGCTTCTCTATGACAGGAAGCCCAGAACTTTCTTGTGGTTTTAATGATGACGAACTTATTCATCAGGCGGCTGTAGATTTTTTTTTTTGGTTAAATAGACTCTGTAATTCAAAGAGATAATTCCTCCCTCTGGCAATAAGAGCAACCTATGTTTTATTGGTAAAAGAAAAACTTTAGACAAATTAAATTTAACAGAGCCTATTTGAGCAAAGAAAGACTCATGAGTCAGGCAGCAGTCATAACCAGAAGAGGTTCAGAGAACTTCACCCAGTACAATGAGCAGTGAGCTTTTTACAAAAGCTCAACGTCATTAAAAGCAGCAAGAAAAAGAAGCAATGAGAGAAATTACCTGGTTAGCTGCAAAGTGTGTGCCTTATTTGGGCATGGTGTGATGAGTTGGCTGCCTGTGACAGGCCAAAGTGTGGTTTGTTATTGGCTAAAACCGGGCTTAAAATATACTCCTAAAGTTCTGGTTTGTTTATGTACTAAGTGATGCTGTGATATGTTGCATCGGAACTCAAATTATGGAGACCATTTCAGTTTAATGGGCTCTTTATTTTGCTTTAACTTTAGAAAACCTAGGCTTGATTAGGATGTTGTTAATTAGTGAAATATTAGAAAGAGGAGTAATCGAAAATGTAATTTTCATTCTTTATATTATATATAATATATAGTGCATAATATACTAATACTGTATCTAATAATTCATATATAACAATATATATAAACACAGACATTAATGTCTCATTATATTATCCCACCACCTATACAAATCACATTTCAGGGCCAAGCAATATGGGTAAATATTTCACATTTTTTCCCCATCAGTAGCTTTTTCAAAGATTGGTAGAAAAGACATAGTGGTTTTGTGCAGTCTACTTAGTGGTAGTTTCACGGAAAGAGAATAGTAGGCCAACAGTGGCGTGGTGATTAAGGTGCTGGACTCCCACGTGACTGACCATGGTTCAAGTTCAGGACATG
>NW_006159654.1:67226-93259 GCF_000334495.1 Tupaia belangeri chinensis | reverse complement strand
CTCTTTCTCTTTGTGGCTCTGTCTGGTGAACACATGTCCCATATAGTGAATCAAAGAAGAGAAATGGCAATTAAATATAATCTTATTTACATGTTTTACAAACATTTTAAATTAAAAATGAAATATTCTTCATTGTCCCTATTGCTCCATTACATATCCGATTTATAAAATTAAATTAGTAATAACTGCTAGTATGGATATACTATAAGTAAGAATAACTTTATAAATTTTATATATATACATATCTCCAATGAGAAGGGATAGTGTGAATCATTATGCCAGCACTATGTGCTGTAGTAATTGAAAACAAGAAATAAATGTTTTTAAAAGAAGCAGAGGAAAAATAACTTGTCTATGTCTAACGAATTGTTTTATTTTTAGAGAGAGATTTTTGCTATAGGGAACATGTGCTTGCCGGAGAGACGGAAAGAGACAAGGAGACAGAAAGCAAGAAATCACCCCCTGGGGGGTGGCTATTCCACAATCCCTTCTCCTCTAGTCTCCTCTTAGGATTTTGGACACACACCCATACATGCCTGGCATTAGTTTCAAGTCACTCGGTTCAGGACTCAAACCATGGTCCACCATGTGGGAATCCAGTGATGTAACTATTACACCATCTGCTGGTCCCTCTAATATAGATTTTTATAGTTCCAACATTCTCTAGTGCATTAACTATTAAGAAATGTTATCCAATATTAAAATAAAAGATCGATGCCTTGTGCAATTTTTTAACAAAACACAGGGAACTTTCTGGTAAACCACCTGATTTTTGCTTTCAAAAGTACAAACGGTGCCTTCTTGGGTAAGGTTTTTATTTCTATAAAAGTAGAATCTAAAACTACATAGAAATCACTCAGAATTACACTCATCCAACAAAAACAGATAAAGAACATATTGCTAAGAAGATTGTAAAAGAAAGCACCAAGCTGCATTTGTTCAGGAGGAAACTAAATTTCCAAATCCATTTCTCAAGAGATGCTGTTGCAAAACACCAGTGCCATTCAGCGGAAAAGAGCATATTTCAAGCATTTATCGTAAACCAGATAACTGTCTGAAAGCCAAGACTTTAGCCCTTTCTAACTATTTTCTCTATAAATTAGATATGAAACCAGTATCACAGGGAAATTTGAGAGACAGGTTCTGAAGTAACTGAGTTTTCATTTCTAACACACAGAGGAATGAGGATTCATAAAAGGAATTAAATTTAGACATGGAAAAAATAAAAGGAATTGTAGTATTATAACATATAAATGACTAGTCATTTAATTTCTAAAACTCTACTATCAACTAAATAGATAATTCTCCACTTTATATTTGAAGAAAGTAGGAAGAAATATTTAATTAGTTGTTCTGTTCCTGTTCAGCAACTCACCATAAACTTGGTAGCTTAATGGACATACATTTATTATCTCACATTCTCTATAGGTCAGAAGCCTGGCTCAGTTTCACTTGCCCCTCTGCTTCAAATTCTCACCAGGCGACAATTTACGTGTCTGTAAAGGCTGTAGTCTTACCAGAAGCTCAAATGAAGAAAGATTCACTTTCAAAATCCTCCAAGTTATTAACAGACTTTATTTCTTTGTGGCTACAATTTGAAGGTTTCAGTGTCTTGATGAAAACAGCTCACAGATCACAGAGGCCTTCCACAGCTCATTGCCATAAAGCCCATACAGTGACCGAAGGTGTAGCTTCAATTAGACTTTTTTCATGTTTTATAAATTCTTTACATAATCTTTTCAGAGATTGTTTTTGTAATAACTTCTCCCAATTAAGAGTCTATAATTTTTCATTTTATATATCTATTAATGAATATTAATAATGTTTAATGATATAAATCTGTTACTTTTATTTTCTGACTTTTTTTTTTTTTAAGTTTTTGCCATATGGCATATGCACTCATGGGAGAAAGATAGAGACAATGAAAGAGAAAGTGAGAACTCACCCCCTGGAAGGAATGACCATATAGCGATCCCTTCTCCATTCTCCTCCTATTATTTTGGGCACACGTGCCTGGTATGATTTTTAAGTCATAAGGTCTGGGACTTGATGTATGGTCAGCTGTATGGGAGTCCAGCTCCTAAGTGACCATGCCATCTTCTGGCCCCAACATCTTTTCTTATTTAAGAAATAGTTTCAAGTACCACCTTGCTGTCCACTGTCCTCTCAGTGTGCATCCGATAGCTTCATGATACGTATTTGTTTACTCAAATGCTTCTGGGAAAAAATAATTCCATTTAATCCATGCTTTAATTCTTTTTTTTTTTTTTGGTAGATTTTTGCTATAGGGCTTATGTGTTTGCCAAAGAGAGACAGAGAGATAGAAAGTAAGAAATCACCCCCCAAGGGGAATGGCCTTGCAGAAGTCTCTTCTCCATTCTCCTCTTGGGATTTTGGGGACATGCTCACACACACCTGACATGAGTTTTTTGTTGTTGTTGTTTTCTTTGTTTTTGTTTTTGTTTTGTTTTTCAATTTCTATTATACATTCAATCACGTTATTAGCATGTGTACATTTCTCACCAGTCCAGTTGACAATGAAGTCATCTTCAACCTATAATAACTCATTTCTTTGTTCCATAAATTCTTTGCCTATTATTTCCCCTTAATGTCCTTCCTCAGACTCTACCCCTTCACCCATCCTCTTCCCACACTGTACCTTGTATTCACAACCATTCTCTATGCATCTATAGCCTTTAGTCATTTGGTTTCAGTCATAAAGCCATCAGGTTCAGGACCTGAACCACGGTCAACTACATGGAAGGATAGCAACATAACAATTATGTCATCTGCTGGTCCCAACGAGACATTTTGAATATTGAAAAAGCGGTTGGGGAGCTGAGATTGGGAGATCAGGGAAAAATCAGTGAAGACTTCATTATCAGAAAGTTCTGGGTAACCTGAGACATCCAGTTATTGGAATCCCAACAGTGTTCAGAAGAGAAGGAATGGCGAAAACCCTATGGAATTTGTCATAGATACTCTATAAGGAAAGACTAGTATATTTCTTCTAAAAAATATATTTGGTAGAATTTAGTCATGAAACCATGTGGGCTTGAGGTTTCCTTTGTGACTAAAGTTTTGAGTCACAAATTTAAATATTTAATAGATACATGACTACTCAGAGTATCCATTTCTTTTTGAGTAGGCTTTATAGTCAGTGTGTATGAAGAAATTTATTTAACTCTTCTAAGTTATGGGAACAGAATTATTGTGGTATTTATTTTTATCCTTTTTATCCTTTTATAGCTATAGTATTAATCTTGATGTCCTCAAATTAATTCCTGATATTGTTCATTAGCATTTTCTCTAATTGTTTCTTGGTTAAATTATTTAATTTTATTGATCTTAAAAAACATGCTTTGGTTTCATAGATTATCATCTCTATTGTGTTTGTTTTCAAATTAGTTTTTAATTTTTTAACTAAATTATTTCTCTCACTTTCTGTTTTCTTTGGGTTTAATTTGCTCTTCTGTAATTTCTTAAAACAAAAGCTTAGACTATTGGTTTGAAACTTCTCTTCTTTTTACATGTAAGCATCCAGGGCTATGCATTTCTCTGTTAGCTCTGTTTCAGTTTAATTTTGACTTTCATTATTTCTTCATATTTTGCTTTAAGGTTTTCTTTTTTTGGGGGGGAAAGGGGATGTTACTCCTCCAGATGTCCTCATAGGTCTCTCCTTTGGGTTTTCACATCATTTTTCAAGTGTTATCTTCCCATTTGTAACCCTCTGAGTACATCCTTTCCTTCTGCTACAATAAATAAAAATTTAGGAGCCTACTGTTTCAAACTAAGCTCCTGTTATAGACCCCTACCAATTAGACCAAAGAAGAATCACTCCCTCATGCTAAAATATCACACCATCAAATTATAAAGAAACTGATAGATCCCAGAAGTAGCAGTTTTTCCTGAAAGCGATTCTACTGTATCTAAGTCAGTGCTGTAAAGAAATAAAACAAAGCGCCTATTGGAGCTTCCTTAAGAATGTGCTCCTGAAATAGCTGAAGCTGTTACCTAGACTTTTTGTCTCACATTGTCCTTATTGCCCAATTACATTCTTCCTTTATCTTCCAAACTCACTGTTTCACACTGTGCTTCATCTCAGGTGATCACGAGCCATCCTGCTCCTGTTACTGTAGAATTAGGCAATTACTACTGTTCAGGACTCTTCACTACTCCTCTCTCCCATTCACAAATTCTGCCTTTAACATCATCCTGAAATCTCTAATACATTAAGAGCAGCTTGGACTATGTGCTCACTGAGTAATTGTCCTAACCCTGACTCAAACAACATTTTTTGCTTGACTTATTTAGCCTCAGTCACCTTTTAAAAATGCTTTCTGGGGACGAGCAGTTAGAGTAATGGCTATGTTGCTGGACTCCCACGTAGTCGACTGCAGTTCGTGTCCCGGACCCGGTGGCTTAAAACTCACGCTGGGCGCGTGTGCGTGAGTGCCCAAGATCCTGAGAGGAGAATGGAGGAGAAGGGATTGGGCTGTGGCCTTCCCCCCTGGGGGGTGATTTCTCGCTTTCTGTCTCTGTCTCTCTGTCTGTCTGGCAAACGCACATGCCCTATAGCAAAAAAAAAAGATTCTCCAAAAATGCTTTCTTCACATATCTATCATCTTCCTATCTTCCTATATTTTGAAAGTGGAACAAAAATATGACATATATGTGTGTGTATATCTATACATATATAGAACACACATACAGAATTTCAACAGTATTTCAAAGATTTTAGCCTTTAACTGCCATTCTAAATACTTATAAGTATCTTTAATCTCATTTTATAGATAAGAAAATGGAATCTCTGAGAATAAAGTGATTTATACAAATTCAAAAAGTTAGAAATAGGATTGGAAGTAGTATCTTAAAAAGTTCCACTCTTTACAAACCTAATGTGTATTCTTTTCAGCATATAATGTATCCAAGCAGTAACATATATTTGTAAGAAGTATAAATATGAATCTTAACAAAACTTGCATACATTAAATATGTATTTAAGATATTTTTCTAGACTTATTGAGGTACAATTGATAGATACAAATTCCATATACTTAAGGTATACAATATGATATATGACATATGTATACATTATTAAATCATAACTACAATCAAGCTAATGGCTGTATTTATGACATCACACAGTTAATTTTTTTGTGAGAATATGATCAAAATATTTAAGATCTCTCAGCAAACTGTACTTATTTAAATGCATAATATTTGCACAAATATATAATCAATTTAAAGTGATCTAAAACAATAAGTTTATTTTTAATTCTGAATATTTATAAATTAAATTATTCACTAATAAAACAACTATAAATGTCCAATTAGAAATTGTTTTTATAAATCTTTGGCATCTATAGTTAGAGGGACATGCTGATTTTTTAAAATAAAATTTGAGCTGAAATTTAAACATAGTTCACATTCTCCTAAGAGAAACCTTTTAGAATAATAGTACATTATTGTTTCAATAGACAGATAGCACTATGGCCTTGAGATATTCTAGCTCTCCCAACATAGCCAAAGGCTCCTCAAGTACCTAGAGACATTATTATTTCTTAATAACCAGTGTCCAAAGTTACATTACCATTATGTACATTCATATATATGTGAGATGTATTATGCTCTTAGATGGCAAAATTTGACAAAGGTTTACCTGATGATCCGTAGTGAATTTGAAAAATAATGAATGAATCAGGATATTTGTTCCAAAATTAGTTTTAGTCTCTATCAAGTTACCCTCCCAAAAAAGAAAATTGAAAAAAGAATCACAGATAAGGATGGAAAAGTATAGAAATGGAGTTCTCAATGGTTTCAAAATACACTATTTCCCAGTTTAGTGGCACTTTGAAATTTTTAATAACAACTCAAAATTATATGCTCAATTAGCTATTTTATATTTTTGATAGATTGTGAAATGATATTTTTCTTTTCTAAAATTGCTCAGAACAATTCTCTTGCATAAATGCAAACCATTATTCATCTTCAGTCATTCACAAATTATGCAATTGTGTAATCTTAAATTTATCCTTCTAAGAATTACTCTCCAAGTTTCTGTCACTCGCAAAATTAATTACACTGATTAAGACTACAATCATTATTTTGAAAAGTTATGCCAAAATCTGACTAAATAATGTTAAAGGGCTGAGTCATGGTCTTTATTAACCATACTACAGAAATGCTGAAAGAGAAATCTTAAAATATAAAACTTTTAAATGGCACAGTGACTACTAGAAACTCAGTAATTTCTTATGCAGTCTTTTAGGAACACATCTGTAATTTTAATGATAAATAATTCAGTCAACAGTTAAGGTATTGCTTAAAGTATACCTCAAATAAAATGATCAAAAATGTGTTCTAAAACACTTGATAATTAGAGTGGAAAGACCACCAGAGGGAAGAATGCAAAGAAGCTAAGAATGAGAAGAAAGGGGCTGGATGGTGGTGCAGTACTGAAAAACCATACTCCACAAGGCTGACCCACATCAGATCATATCCAGAAAACTCTGAGTACACCAGACACTTGTGTGCCCATGATCTGGGCTGGCTGAAATTGGCAGGGTTAGGGGTAGAAGAATGGATTGCAGCATCAACACTTTGTTGTGGGTGCTGTCTCTCTTTCTCTCTCTAACGTTCACTGATGGAAGTATATATATAAGCTTTAAAAATGAGGAGAAAGGGGAAAGGGATGGAAGAAAAATAATAGTTTTGGTTATTTTTTCTGTTTGTTTGCTTTAGGTTTTTTCCATAGAGCGCATGCACTCTCCAGGGATAGACAGTGAAAGGGAAAGTTAGAAATCAACCTCCAGAGTGATTGGCCATACTGTAATCTCTTCTTTATTCTACTCCTGTAATTCTAGGCATGCAGGTACATGAGCCTGGAGTGATTTTCAAACCACTTCATCCAGGACTCTAACTGTGGTGAGCCGTGTGGGAGTTCAACACCATAACCACTACCACCTGCTGGCCCCAAGAACTAATTGTTTTTATACCTCTTAGTTCTCTTCTTTCACATTAAGCCAGTCCAACATGACAAGATCCTTGGATCCTCCTCATCTCCTAATTTCTAAAGTATGGTATCTCATAGACTTTATTTTCCAACTCTTTTACTTAAAGACACAACTGTCCACATGATCACCACCTGTCTCATAGATTTAAACACCTCTATATGGTATTTACTTCCAAATTACGTATCTAATCTATGCCTACCCACTTAGCCTACTGGTCAGTTCCATTTAGATATCAAAAACCAAACTCTTAATTACAACTCACAAAATTGCGGTTATGTATCTATTGAACATTTTATTTCCACAAAGTCATTGCACTTGATCTGTTTAAAAACACTTACACACACTTTAAGTGTTGTGTGATTATTATTTTTCTTTTGCCTTACTTGCAATCCAGTACAAAGGATGTTAGTGCTACCTTTAAAATAAATTCAAAAAAAAGCTTTTTTTCCCTCATTTTAAGTGCAGCCATAATAATTCTAAAATGTCTGTCAGATAAAATTTCTCTTCTGCTCAAATCCCTGCAGTGGTTCCCATTCATAAAGAATAAAAGTTAAAGACCTTACAAAAGCTCCTAAGATCCTCCACATTCTGGCTCCACTACTTGCCCATTGTATTTCCTACCTCAATCTTATGCCCACTGTACTCTGTTTAAATAGCACTTTACCAGAGGAGTTTTCCCAGGATACTGAATGTAAAATAAGACTTGCATTTACACTCTCTCTCTCTCATCTCACATATTTGTCCAGAGCAATATCACCACATACACTACATATTTATATTTTGCCATTGCCTACTACAAATGTCAGCTCCTTCCAAGGAAAGGGCTTGTCTTTTGTCTGACTGTACCTTCATAATTGTTCACGAAGGTCACTTTATAAATATGCATTAAATTAATATTTATAATGTTCACCTGTTTTTCTCAAATGCACCATAAGTCTAGATTTCTGTATTATTTGTGTACTATTTTCTTATATCTCATTGTTAACCATATTTTCAATATCTTCATTTCCACCTCTTTATAATACATCCTTCCAAATTTATTCCACTATGCAGAGGGAATTCTTGTTTTTGGCCAGACCACTCTACCATATCTTCATTCTCTTCAACATATCTCTACCACCTTAACTGAAAAGAAAATATTCTTCTTTTAAGTATAATCTGTTTACATATTTTATATCAATGTGCATCAGAACTGTCAAGTGGGGCTGGTGTTCTTACAATCCAATAATGTCTCTGAATCATTTGTTTTTATCTTCAAGTAATAACAACAAAAAGAATCAAGTAAATTTCATGATGTTTAACTTTACCACCATTTCTATTTTTTTTTGTAGCTATTCTTTTTGAAATTCAGCTTACATATAATTAAACCATCCAGTGCAATGGCTACTAAGACTTTGACTTTTAGATTTCTAATGACCTTTTACTCCATTTCATCCAGTTACCTAATGTTTGTATTTTGTCATGGGCCTTATCATCAGCAGAAATTATATTATCCTCAAATCTATTTTTATACATGAAAATTAAAATATAAAATATATCTTACTTATATAAAAGTTAACTGTATTAATCATTTCCACCATTGAGATTCTCAATTTCTTTTAAAAATTCACAAATTACAATCTTTTTCTTTCATAATCACATGAAATTCTTTACTTCTGAAGGAACTTACCAATCAAACTTCTCCAGAATTGCAGAGAAGCAGAAAAGTTTTCTGAATAAACCACACACTACACAGAATGGCCTCTCTCTACATTCACGATCATCAATATTTACAGACACGCAACACTGTCTGGTAACCTTACTATATTTTTCTTGAGCACACCTTCTTTCTCTAGTAATTTTTCACATGTCTTAACTGATGTGGAGAAACCCAAGGCTGGAAATTGCCTGGAACTCATGTTATGATAATGGAGGAACTTGTGAGCAACCTTGAAACAACCCAGGGCTGATAGCTGCCTGGGCTTTCTATTCCCCCATGAGCTAGCTACCCCTTCCCTGAACTGTTGAGTGGCCAGAGTCCTTGAGCAGGTTGGATTCCCTGCTTCTCCGCCAGCTCTGCATTAGGGCAGACACTGAGTCCTTTCCCTGGTAGGATACTCCACGCGTCCTGAAACTGTCCCTCCCCAGTACAACCATAAAAGACTGTGTCCAACTCTCAGTTGGGGCTGGAGATCCAGAGCGTTCACTCCTCCATGCCCGCTGACATAATAAAGAGTTCTGCTTTCTCTCCTGAGTGCCATTTCATTCCTCAGCATCTGTTTTTCTGCAATATTACTAATCAATCTTCTCACGCATCATTCTTTTGCTTGTGAGTTTGTCTTTTACTTCCTAAGCAATTCAGAAGTCTACACATTCTCCTTCTTTCCCTGATCAAATGTACAATTATACCTGTGTTGTCTTTTTCATAAATGAAAATAAAATTACAATAACAATTACAATGGAAATAATGCTCTCTCCTCATCAAAAATGAATTTCATATTTGTGCTGTGTGGACACAAATACTTTAACACAATCTTCTATACATTCTACTCCTTAATTATCAATTTCTCTTACTCCTTAGATATCTTGGTAATTACTGAATTGACCAAAACAGAATGACTTTTTTTAATTTACTAAAATCTAGTCTTTAAATCCAGATATTTTTAAATCAGTGAAAATATCAAACATGAACATAGAAAAGTTTAAAGCATGTTTCTTAGATGAGTATTTTTGGGAAAAGTTAATTTTAAACATTTGGATACTGAAAGATACATAAAGATAGTTTTTCAAGAATAATAATAATGACCCCCAAAGGTAATACAATATTTCAAGAAAGAATGAGGAGGAAGTGTTAATATATGTGTAAATAAAACTACATACTAAGTAAATATTAAAAGACTAAAATGATAGTAATATCATAGAATTTTAAATGTCTCTTGAAGCAAAATGCACTACAACAATAATGCAAAAAGTAAATGCACTACAACAATAATGCAAAAAGTTCAAGAAGGTTATCAGGTTATTATTTTTTAAATTATTTATTTAATTGTGTTTATTCATTCATTTCTTTTAATATTACCAGAGACAGAGAGAAAGAAGGAAAGTGAGAAAGCAAGCCACCAGATCCAGGACTTGAACTGTTGTTGACCATGTGGGACTGTCCAGTGCCTTAACCACCACGTCACCTGCCGGCCCTGATTATCAGCTTATGTGTTCAAAATTCTATCATAATCATAGAAGAGATAAAAATAATAACTTTATTATATTAAGATATCTCAAGGAATTTATTATCATCTCTATAGTAACCAATGCAAAAAAGAAAAGAAAATATTAATAGCAAAGTAAAAGAAAAAAATGAAAGAAAGTTCAATCTAGATTTAAAAATACTTGAACAATTATATGAAGCTTATATGAGAAATCATCTAAATATAGGAAAACAGTTCAATAAAAATTAGTGGGAAAAAAAAACATTAAAAATCTAGCCAAAAGAAAGTAATGTAGCTATTTAATTTCAACCAAAAACGTTTCACAATAAGGCCAGCTGGTGTCATGGCAGTTAAGGTGGCTAGATCCCTACTGGAGGACTGAGTGGTTCAAATGACAGACTTGGTGACTTGTGAAAAACGTTGGACAAGTGTGAATGCCTGCATGCACAAAATCCCAAGAGGAGAAAAGAGCAGAAAGAATTGTGGCATGGTCAACCCCCTGAAATGGTGCTCCCTCACTTTCTCCTCCCATTCCCTCTGTCTCTCCAGTGAGTACATGTCACTTACAGTAAAACTTAAAGGGGGATTTTAAAAGTCCAAAGACAAAATTAATTGAGAAATAGAGAAATATTTCATAGGATGTAGGAACAAATGCAGTTAACTATGTTATAACAATGTTATACTTCGAGTATAACAACCTCCTAACTTTGTATATATTTGATATCATGCCTGAAAATAAAGAAAAACTAACAGAAAAAGAAAGAAATGGATGCATTCACAAAGGCTGCTTTAAATCATATGATGTATTAACTTCCTAGGGTTATCATAATACATTACCCCAAACTGTATGCCTGAACACACGAGAAATGTATTTTCTACAGTTCTCAATGCCAGAATTCTGAAATGAAGCTATCAGTAGGAACACATTCTCTCCAAAACTCTAGGGGCAAATATGTCCTGGCCTCTGCCAACTTCTGGAAGTTCCTGGCATTTTTGGCTTGTGGCAGCAGAATGCCAGTCTCTGCTCTTGCAGCCTTCTTTCCTGAGTCTCTATGTACAAACCTTCAGCTTTTATTTATAAAAGGATAGCAGTCACTGAATTTGTGGCCCAGGATGATTACACGTTGAGATCCTAAACCAGTAAGAGATTGTTTCTAAACAAAGAAATGATCTGTTTTATACCACAACAATATAAACTGATAAGCTTTAACTAGAGTGTTTTAGCTCCACCTCTGGATATGTTTCCTCTGAAAACAATGTCACTACCTGCAGCTGGGACAATAGAGGTGTTGAGTAAGATACTAGGGGGGCCAGCAAATGGTGCAATGGCTATGTCACTTGGCTCCCACTCAGCAGATAGCAGTTCAAGTCCCAGATTCGCTTTTATAAAACACACTGGGCAAGTGTGCCTAAGTGCCCAAGATCCCTGGAGGAGAAGGGATTATGATGTGGTCATACCCCTGATGGAGTTATTTCTCACTTTCCTTTGCACTGTCTCTGTCTCTAGCTCTCTCTCTCTCTCTCTGGTAAGCACACATACCTGAAGGCCAAGACCTGTTCAAAAAAAAAAGAGTAAGATACTGGAATTAAGTGGCTTAGTGTTCAAATTCTGGACCTGCTAAGTGTCTAAGTTTTCACCTTAAGATTGAAAGTTTATAGGCTACAGGGTTATGTGGAAGTCTAAAAGACAATGCAAATGAACCTGTTAACAAAATGAGAGACTTAGGAGTCAATACATAAGCTACAGTCTGTTGCCATAACTCAGCTAATAAATATCAATGTTATTGATATTTTAGTTAATGTCAATCATACAATTTGAGTTTTGAGTTCAGGAAAGTAAATCAAGCCAGAAGATGGAGCTATTTCTAATTATCATAATAAAATGTCCATATTGGAGTCTTAACCTTTGACTTTGACAAGCAGAACTGTCTTGAATAAATTTGTTCATCATTGCCAGGAGAATATTCAGGTTAAATAACTGGTCCCTCTCTTCCACACTGTATTTTTTCTTGTAGTTGACTAATTTAGTAAAGCAAAGAATACTGTCATTTTTATAAGGTCTTCTTTCTGAGCAAAACTGCAGGTTTGAAAGTATGCTGTAGGAGACAGTAATCTATTGGGTTGCCAGAAAAGTCATGACACATTTTTGCACAGAAAAACAAACCAAAAAAAAACATGTCATGACCTTTCTGATGACTCAATACATTGGTCCTGAAAAGTCACAAATTAAGTCAGGCTTTAAACATATACGCTTCTGTTGCTAACTTGAATTTTGTTTGTTGGTTGGTTGGTTTAATGAACCCTATAACTTAACCAGGTCTCCCAATCAATTTACTCTGCAACATCAGAAAGAAACAATGATATAATTTTCCTTACTCATAGAATTTGAAATCTTAATCTATATGTGTGTGTGTGTTCATATACATCTTATATGTATATATATATATGTATATATATATATATATATATATATACACATATATGTCCACACACACAAACATATATTTGTCAAGACTAGAGTATGTAATATTGAAAAACAATTTTTCAGGAGCAGAAAAATCCCTGGCACCAGTCAAACATTATAAACTGCCTAAACAGCATCAGTTAAGCTTAGCAACTTAGGGCCAGATAGTAAAACCAGTTTGGCATCCATGGAATGAAATACTCTTAACTACATACACAAAGAAAGCAAATCTCCTGCATTCAAATCACCAATACTCCAGTAAGCCATGCATCCTGCTTTCCTAACATGACATACGGCTAAGAAATCTGCTCAGATTTCTCACTAGGAGAATGTTATTCTCCTGCACATCATTCTGCCCTTTTCATTCTGTGACAGGTGTTGTGGTTTTATTTGCTTCTAAGACATTCCTGAGAAATGTGTTCTATAGCACAGATATTATTTTCAATTTTCTCCCCGGCATCAAGGAAAAAATTAAATTTTAAGGAAAATATTAAGAATTAAGTTGATCTAAAGCTTTTTGTCAGAGTTTGTTTCATGTTTAGTTCTTCAAATAATATCTACAGGCTTAAATTCATCTGCATACTTTACAATGTATTTGACTTACTTCTGTAGATATTTTTATAAATGAATTTGTACTCTACATTTGTATCTGTCTTTCTCTTAAGTTGTATGTATTTTAAGGAATACATGTATTCTGGTTTCTACCACAAAATGTCATCCAGGTCAAATGTATAGAAGGGTTTTTGTATTTTTCCCAGATGTTTTGTCTTAGGGGGCATGTGCTCACCAGAGAAAGAGAGAGAGAGACAGAGAGACAGAGTAAGAAATCACCTCACAAGGAGGATGGTGATAACACTACAATCCCTTTTCCTCCATTCTCCTCTTGGGATCTGGGGCATGCGCATACACATGCCCAGCATGAATTTCAAGCCACCGGATTTGGGACTTGAACTGCAGTCAGCCATGTAGGAGTCAAGCAATGTAACTGCTAAGCCATCTGCTGCCCACATCAAGCGTTTCTTAAATGTATAAATAATTTTTTTCTAATATTATGAAAATTATGGTATAGTATTCTCAACAGAGTAAGTAACTTCCAATCTTTATGGCAAGGTTTTTTTGTAAAGGGAGATGAATGAAGTCATTACAACTTTATCTTTTTATTGACATTTGATGGGTACATTGCCAAAATAATAGCTTGAAAATGTTGATGAAACTACTAAAGCACACGTGAGATTGTATCTTCCAAAGAAATGCAGACTTGTTTCTTTAGCTTATAGAGATGACTGCCATGTTTTAAGTTTATTAGTCTTAGTATAAAGATAAAAAGGACACTAGTGATAACTTCTCCTGTAATACCTAGATTAAATATCAAATTAGGCATTTACCTGAAGGAAAAAAACAAAACCTTTGGAAATGAGGTTTCAAGTTATACTTAAAGAAAATTTTTTAAAGAAATATGGCTGTTTTGTTTAAATATATTAAAATAAATGTAAGAGGTTAAATTTTTCATCTACAGGGCAGATTACCTCTTTTCAAAGCTTGGATCTGCCACTTTTCATATGTGATCTTGAGCAAATGATTTTAGATCTCTATCTCATTTTTAAAATCTAGATAATGCTAGGATTATGCATACAGAGTTGTTTGAATTAATCAATAAAGCACATGAAAGTATAAAAGTTTTTTTCATAAGTATAAATGATCTTTATTAAAACAATAATGAAACATAGCTTCTCAAGTGTTTTGTTGCTTTAAAATTGTAATTTCTAACTAGACTCTGTATATGAGTTAGATATTTTCTAGATTTAGGTACAGAGTATAACTGGCAGCTCTAAACTAAATTTATATCAAATGATAAAGTCTACTTTAGAACTTCAGATAATAAAGCAGAACTAGAAAATAGCAACAGAGGACTGGCCCCAAAGCTCAGTAGTTGAGCACTGAGAGGAGGGAGTTGGGTCCCACATGGCTGATCACAGTTTGAATCCTAGACCCAGTGGCTCCAAAAAGAGTGCACACATGCCCCAAATCCTGAAAGGATAGAGAAGTAGAAGGGAAAGGATTGCAGCGGGAACATGCGCCCTTCAGGTGGAGCTGCTGTCTTTGATGAGTGCACATGTTCTCTGACAATGGGTCCAGGGGATGGGTTAGTGGTTACATAGCTGGACTTCAACATGGCTGACCACAGTTCACGTCCCAGATACAGTGGCTTGAAAATCATTCAAGGTGTGTGTGTGTGTGTGTATGCCCAAGATGCCAGAATGAGAATGAAAGAGAAGGGACTGTGGCATGGCCATCCCCCTTGGGGGGGGGGGTGATTTCTCACTTTCTATCTCACGGTCTCTCTCTTTTTCTCTCTCTCTGTCTCTGACAATATAAAGAAAGAAAAAAGGAAGAAAGGAGGAAAGAGAGAGAGAGAAAAGAATGGAGGGAGGGAGGGAGGAGGGAAAGGAAGGGGACAGGAGGGGAGGGGAGGGAAAATAAGGGAAGGGAGAGAGAGAAAGAAAGAAGAAAAGAAGAGAAGGAGGGAGAAAGGAAGGAAAGAAACAATGACAACTCAAATTTTTTGTGGTAGATTGCAAATGGCTTGGAGCCAGCAGATGTCATAGTGGTTGCATTGCTGGACTCCCACATTGCCCACCGTGGCTTGAATCTTGGACCCTGTGGCTTGAAACTCACATTGGGCACAAGTGGGTGTGTGCCCAAGATCCTAGGAGAAGAATGGAGGAGAAGGGAGCACTGTGACTATTCATCCGGGGAGTAAATTCTCACTTTTCTTCTCACTGTCTGTCTCTGTTTCTGTTTCTCTCCCCCCCCTTTTCCCTCTCTCCTCTCTCCAGTGAGCATGCATACCCTAAGGCAAAAACCTCTCAAAATAAATAATAAAATAAAAATGGCTCAAACTGTGTACTGCACTTCCCATGTGTGTTTTCACTCAAATGGATACTAAAAATGATAATGTCACACACACACACACACACACACACACACACACACACACACACACACACAGAAGTATAAAGTAGTATAAAGTAGAAAATGATTATTAGATCTTTGGGGTGGAGGTATAGAACGAAATTGATTAATGGAAACAAAATTATAGACAGGTAAGAGGAACTAGTTCTAGTGCTTCAAAATATAGTAGGGTAAGTATAATTGAGAACAATTTACTATGTATCTTAAAGTAGCTAAAAGAAAGAATTGTGAATATTCTCAACATAAAATAAGAAATGGTTGAGATGATGGATATGCTAATTATCATTTTTAATCACTACATATTGTAATTTTGTATTGCAAAATTACATCATACCTATTAATACTTACAATAACATTAAAATATTTTAAAGAGAGATAATCTCTCTTTCCATTGAGTCTAAGATGTTAGTGACTGAAGTACCAATCAGTTCCATTTTGGTGAATATGATACAAATTGTCATGTTTACATGTAAATGGTTATTTATTCACAATTTCATTTTTTATAATAATTTTATTTATAGTTTTGCATAAAAAGATGCTTCTCATGTATATTCGTTGATTAGTGACATATATTGGTTTTATAATTTTTGTTTTTCACCAATTTCTAATCAATTCTCATCTCAGTCACAGAAAATGCAGTGAGGTAAAAGCCTGTGGTTATAACGAATGTGGAAAGCCTTCAGCCTGCACATTCAGTTTGACTTACATAAGCTATCGTAAATGTCAGAGAGACTCCATAAGGTGAAAAAGTTTTCAATAGAATGACACTTTGAGTGTCAGAGAACTTACTCTGATGAAAAACAAGAAAAACTACATTTGGCATATTCCAATTTTATAAATACTGTCAGACTTTCACCTTATAACACTCCTCCACAAAAATAATGGAAATGATCGGTTTTCTTGGCTGGGAGTATTGAGACTCAATTCTGATAACAAATCATTAAATGGGCAACTCACCTTGAGAAATGACTACACAGAATCCCCTGGAAAGATGACTAAGTGAGATTACAGACAGAGAAGTGTCACTAACAAGAGAATTTAAGAATTGATAGAAGAATCTGAGATGGACGATACATCACTGCATCAGTGTGCTGTCATTTACTGTTTAATCCTGTACACCGTCTTCCACTCTCTATCCATGTCTCACTCTGTTTTCCTCCATTGCACCTGTCACCATCTAACGGAATCCATAATGGCAGGGATGTTTTGTTTTTATTTTTTTCCTTTATATCAGAAGCTGCGATAGTGCTTGTCACAGAAGTTCTTCAGATATATTTATTAAATGAATACAGATAAATAACTATATATTATATATCTACATACACACACACACACACATATATATATATACACATATGCAAACATAAGAACACATATATCTAAAATAAACACAAAGTGAACAATATGGGAGATTGGTCTTTATATACATCAAAACTAAGATCAACTTATACTCGGTCATCTTCATAAACACCTTTATTTCATTTTTCATTAATAATACACAATGGAAATTTCTCCAGGTCACCTACATCTCTCCCTATCTATAGGTCACATGGGCCCAGTGTACTGCTTTTATTTCATTTATATATATCTATATAAATGAAATATATAACTTATATATATAAATATATGTACAATTATATATAGTATATATCATATATATTTATATTTAAATACATATGTATCTATATCTATAAAATTCTTAGATTTTTTTGGTTTGCAAGTGTTTGTTTTCACTTCATGGCATAAAAGTAACACAATATGATTTTTATAAAGTAAATTATTGTTAGTCACATATATTATTTAAAATTGTTTTTACCATGATAAAATATATTAAGAAAATGTACACAAATATTGTCACCTACTGGTGGTTTTACTTTTACAGAATAGAGTTCAAAATTTCTTCCTATACAGTAAATTATACTTTAATTTTTTTTGAGAGGTTTTTGCCTTAGATCACATATGCTCATGGAGAGAGGCAGAGATAATGAAAAGGGGAGTGAGAAGTCACTTCCCAGAGGGGTGCCACAATCCCTTCTCCTGCATTCTCCTCCCAGAATTTTAGGCATGCATCCACATGTACCCGGTGTGAGTTTCAATTGTGGGAACCCAGCAATGTAACTGCTCCACCATCTGCTGGTCCAAATTTTAATTGATAATGAAAGTTTGATTATGCTAAAACCTGTGACAAATCACAATTGCATTAAAAATATGAGTACATCCTCATCAGGAGTGGGTGTTAAAACTCTTTAAAAATATTTACTGATATGAGAATTAAAAACGAAAGTCAATTGCTGCTTAGTTGGAATTTATTCTAATAAAAATGAGAGGGTACTTTTACAAAAAAGTTTTCTTTTAGAAATAAGAACATATAGCTCTGTGAATTATCTGTTTATAACTGCATCTACTTTCCTTTGGGGTTCTTTATTTCTTTTATTTTATGTTGTTATCTCTGGAGGGCATGTGTACTCACCAGAGGAAGAGAGAAAGCACCACTCAATGGGGTCTATTCATACCGCAATCCCTTTGCTTCCATTTTTCTATCATCTGTGGGTATATGTAATCAGCTGGTGTTTTTCAAGCCACGAGGACTTAAATACACACCACGGTCAGCCATGGGAAGTCTGGCTCCCTTAATTACTAGACAATGGGGTCAACTTTTATCTATTTTTAGCAAATAAAAAACACTATTATTTATGTGTGACAAATATTTTTTCAAAATAGCATTTTTCAATTATACTTTTGATTTTATCAGCTTTATTGAGTTATAATTGACTGGCAAAATTTGTTTATTTTTAAGGAGTACAAAGTGATGATTTGCTATACACATACCTTTTAAGTGATTATCACAATCAAAATCATTAACACATCCATCACCTCACATAGTTCATCTTTGTATGTGTATATGTTATGAGAATATTTACAATCTCCTCTTCAAGAATATTTTAAATATATAATACCTGATGATTAATATAGTCACCATACTGTATATTACAGTGACAGAATTTATTCATGTTATCATGAAAAATATCAACAGTTTTCTCATTTCCCCCATCTTTAGAACATTTCACCTAACAACCACAAAATACACATTTTCTCATCCCCACATGGAAAATTTTGAAGACTGATCACATGATAGGGAAAAATAAGACTTTACTAATTCAAAAGTATAGAAACTATATCAAGTATCTTTTCTGACCACAATGGAGTTAAATTAGAAATCAGCTATAGAGAAGACCCTCGAAAATACACAAATACATGGAAACTGAACAACCTACTTCTGAACAACTTCACAACTACTAATGAAATTAAGGCAGAAATCAAAAGATTAATTGCAAATAACAATAATGAACTCCCAAGTCTCTATAACCGTGAAAGCAATTATAAGAGGAAAGTTCAGAGCAATTAGTGCTCATATGAAAAAACAGAAAACTGGCAAATAATCATCCTACTGATACATCTAAAGGAACTGGAAAAACAACAATAACAACAAAATACCAGAAGAAAAGATACAACTAAAATCAGAGCAGAAGGGCCCAGTAGGTAGTGTCTTAGTCAAGTTACTGGACTCCCACATGGCTGACCATGGTTTGAGTTTTGGACTCAGTGGCTGGATAATCATGCTCAACACATGTGCATGTGTGCCCAGAAAGGACTGTGGTGTGACCATCCTCCCTGGAAAGTGATTTCTTACTTTCCTTCTCTCTGAATCTCTCTGTCTCTCTCCTTTCCGATAAGCACACATGCCCTATGACAAAAACCTAAAAACTAATAATAAAAATTAAAAAATAAGAAAATGGGTCCAGCAGAGTTAGTATAATGCTATGTCACTGGACTCCCATGTAGTAGACTGTGGTTCAAGTCCCGGACCGACCCCATGGCTTAAACTCATACCGGGAGCATGTGCGTGCATGCCCAAGATTCCGAGAGAAGAATGAAGGAGAAGGGATTGCGGCGTGGCCATCCCCTTTGAGGGGTGATTTCTCACTTTCTGTCTCTCTGTCTCTTTCTGTCTTTCTGGTGAGCGTACATACCCTATAGCAACAACCTCTCAAAAATAAAAAAAGAAAAGAAAAGAAAAGAAAGAAAGAAGAGCAGAAAAAAAAATGAAATAGAGAAAAAAGAACCACATATAAAAGAATAGAAACCAAAAGCTGGTTCTTTGAGAGGATACATAAAATTGATACTCCATTAGCTAGACTAATCAATTAGAGTAGAGAAAGTAAGCAGAAAAATAAAATCAGCAATGAAACAGGCAACACTATGACAAATGTAACAGAAATACAAAAGATCATGAAGGGAAACTATATACCAGTATATAGCGACAAACAAGTAAACCTAGTTGAGATAGACAAACTCCTGGAAACATACAATTTACTTAGAGTGAACTAAAAACAAATCCAAAGTCTAAAGATACCCGTAACAAGTAATGAGATAGAATAAGTAATAATAGTCTCCCAAGAAAGAAAACCCGAAGTACTGATGGCTGCACCCCCAAACTCTACAAAACTTTTAAAAAAGAGCTAATTCCAATTCTCCTCAAACTATTTCTAAAGAACCAAAAGGAAGAAATTCTCCCAAACTCATTCTAAGAAGCTTCCATCAGCCTGATCCCTGAAGCAGACAAGGATATAAGAAAAAAAAATACAAAACAAGATCCTTGATGAATACAGTTGCAAAAATCCTTAACAAGATATCCACAATCATTTCCAACAATGCATTAAAAAAATTATACACCAAGACCAGGTAGGCTTTATCCCAGGAATTCAAGGGTGGTTCAACTTAAGCAAAAGAATAAATGTAATACAGCACATCAAAAGAAGAAACAATGAAAAACATATGATTATATCCATTGATTCAGGAAAAGCATTTGATAAAAAACAACATCCCTTCATGATTAAGACTTTATAAAGTCAGCACAGAAGGGAAATTTCTTAACACACTAAAACCCTATATGAAAAATCCACAGCTAACATCATACTGAATGGTGAAAAACGGAAAGCCTTTCCACTACAAAATGGAACAAGACAAGGCTGACCCCTTTCCCTATTCCTTTTTCAACATAGGGCCAGAAGTCCTAGACAGTGCAATCAGACAAGAGAGTGAAATAAAAGTCATTCAAATAGAAAAAAAAGTAAAATTTCTATTAGCAGATGACATAATTATTTACATAAAAATCATAAAATTTATTTGAAATCATAAAAATCCCTGTATCACCAAAGCAATACTCAGTAAGAACAAAGCAGAAGACAATATATCTGACCTCAAGATATATTACAGAGCTGTGATAAGCAAAACAGCCTAGTACTGGCAGAAAAACAGGCACATAGACCAATGGAACAGAATACATAACCCAGACATAAACACCAAAACACAGAGTGAACTGAACATTGACACAAGATATATGACATTCCAGTGAGAAAAAAAGTCTCTCTAGCAAATAGTGCAGAAAGAAAACCAGATATCCACCTGTAGAAAAATAAAATTAGGCCTCTCTGTCTCATCATTAACAAAATTCAATTAGAAATGGATCAAAACCTGAATATAAAGACTCAAAGTATAAAACTACTGATAGAAACATAGGAGAAACTCTTGAAGGCATTGGAGTAGGAAATTTTTATTTTCTTTTTTCAGAGAGAGATTTTTGCTATAAGGTCTCTGTGCTCACCAGAAGCAGAGAGAAAGTGAAAAATCACACTCAAAGGGGGATTACCACACCACAATCCCTCCTCCTTCCTCTGCTTGGGATTTGTTTGGGCATACACACACAAGTGCCCAGAGTGAGGTTCAAACTGCAAGGTCTAGAACTCAAGTCATGGTCAACCATGTGGGAGGCCAGCACCACAACCACTATGCCATCTGTTGGTACCATAAATTTCTTAAATAAGACTTCCCAAAGCACAGGTAGTAATCTAAAAAATAGATGAGTGGGGCTACATCAGGTTAAAAAACTTCCATGCAGCAAAGGAAATAGAAATCAGAATGAAGAGACAACCCTGAGAATGAGAGACTGATGATCAGAATAAATAGAGAACTGAAGCACTTCACAAGCCAAAATAGAAAAAAAAAATAGAAAAATAAGAATCCAATTCAAAAGTGGACAAATGAGCTGAACAGATGAGTTTCCAAAGAAGTCAAATGAATGGCCAAAAGTCATATGAAAAAGTTCACTATCTCTTATCATAAGGAAAATGAAAATCAAAACGACAATGAGGTATCATTTAACCCCAGTCAGAATGGCTATGATCAAAAAAATAATGACAAGTATTGACAAGCCTGTAGAGAAAGGAGAACCCTTCTACACTGTTGATGACAATGTAAATTAGTATGGTTATTACAGAGAACAATACTGAGGTTCCTCAAAGATCTACAAATAAAACTATTATATGACCCAGTAATTCCAACCCTGGGTATTTACTCTAAGGATAGGAAAACACTCAGCTGTAAAAACATTGCACATGCATGTCTATTTCACCCTATTCTAAGACATGAAATCAACCCAAGTTTGCAAGAACAGATGACTGTATTGAGAAAATGTGGCATATATGCACTATGGAATACTACTCAGCCATAAAAACAATGAGATCTTGTCATTTGATACAAAAATAGATGAATATAGAAGATTTAATGCTAATAAAGTAAGGCAGAGTATGAAAGACACACTTTGTATATTCCTGCTCAAAGGAAACCAAGTGTCTGCATTTTGTGGTAGAAACAGAAAGACTGGAAAATATAATAGCAGAGACAGCAGAAATAAATATCAAAGACTATGTAGGAGCTGGTGGACAGTTGGGAATGGGAGGGAGGTACTTAGGGGAAAAAATTAACAGGTACAAGAATGTAAAGCTACTGCGTATGGTAATATCTTTTACTTATCATGCAATGTAGTTATGCTCTGAGAACTTACATTGTTTGTTGTAAAATGTAAAATATTAAATATAAATTTAAAAATACAAAGAAGAAATTTAAAAAATAAAATGAAGGAATAAGCAAAGCAATTCTATAATCCAACTATGTTTCTATATTCTTAACTAACTAGAGATTGATCCAGATATGCCTTCAGGAGAAATCAGGTTTCAAACTCTGAGAATCATGTCATACTCACTTGAAAAATCCTTTAGGGAACCAGCAGTTAGCGTAATGGCTATGTCGCTGGACTCCCACGTAGTCGACCGCGGTTCGCGTCTCGGACCCGGTGGCTTAAATCTCACGCCGGGCGCGTGTGCGTGCGTGCCCAAGATCCCGAGAGGAGAATGGAGGAGAAGGGATTGCGGCGTGACCATCCCCCCTGGGGGGGTGATTTCTCGCTTTCTGTCTCTATGTCTCTGTCTGTCTGGCGAGCGCACGCGCCCTATAGCGAAAACCTCTCCAAAAAAAAAAAAAATCCTTTAAAGTGCTCAATTCAATTAACAAATACAAAAGAACTAAAGATAATTATATGAAATTAAGCTAGGGGAATTATAAATTGAATACGGATAAAATTTTTCTATTCATCTTACATATTATTATTGGGAGACATTTTTTGAAAATTAAATGGATAAAAAAATACTGATAAAAACAAAAATACAAGTTCTAACTTGGAAAAGAATAGATACGTAGAATATGTCTTAGCTTCTTTCCTAAATGAATAGACTAAATTTAACCAGCTGTTAACATCAGTTCACAGTTGTGCAGAAAGTATTCAAGTTTGTCAGTTATCCAGTATAGGAAAGTACTTAATGTTTTTAAAACTTAAGAATATTTTTCTTTGAAACTAATTTTTATTCTGTACAAAATGGCAAGCAGTCTTCTTTTGAGAACTTAAAATAAATCATTATTCTCAATCTAAGCTTTAAAAAATCTAGTATTTTTTGCAAAGTATTATTATGAACTTATTTTTATGCAAATAGAAACTCCAGGTATAATTCTGTAAGTGCTGAGAAGAAAATATGCCACAAAATGACTTGAGTTGGAAATAAATTACTACGACCTTCAAAAATATTACAATGAATTATACTTCTATTAAAAACAACACATGAAAGAAAAAATTAACTGTAAATTGTGAAACATTTTTAATAAAAGCAATAATTATGGAGAAAATAATATTTATATTTCAAGGCTTTGGGATATCCTCATGTTAAAAGTTTAAGTAGTAATTAAATAATTAGAATGATAGTTGATATGCTATTAAAACATAATACAACAAATATATAGTTGAGCAATTTATTTTAGGTATAACAGAAATATATTTAAAATGAGCTCATACTTGGTATTATTATAAAAGTAAATGTGCCATGGTTTTTATAATTTTCCCATTCCTTGTCAATGAAAAACAATAGTTAAACTCATGCAACTTACAATTTTGCATTATTAGGAGTTCTTTAATAATTCTAAGATTGTTGGAAATTTCAACTTTTGGGGAGACCAGCAGTTAGTGTAATGGCTATGTCGCTGGACTCCCATGTAGTTGACCGTAGTTCACGTCCCCAACCCGGTGGCTTAAAACTCATGCCAGGCACATGTGCATGCATGCCCAAGATCCTGAGAGGAGAATGGAGGAGAAGGGATTGCAGAGTGGCCATCCCCCCGGGAGGGTGATTTCTCGCTTTCTGTCTCTCTGTCTCTGTCTGTCGGGCGAGCGCACATATCCTACAGTAAAATAAATAAATAAATAAAATTCAATTTTTGATAATAGGGAATGTTTAAGAGATATAGAGTAATATAAACCTTTTGAAATTGTTTCAGATTTGTGTCTTTGAGTTTTAATTCCTTATATTTTGTTTATATTTTCTAATAGGAAATGAACACTTTCTGATATGTAATAAAAAACAAGTGTTTTTCAATTAATTTTACAAATAATTAAAATTAAAGGCTTTTATTTACCAAAATAATAATGGTTAAAAGATGTTCAATTAGTGATTGTGCAAAAATATTATACCAGAGATTATTCTCAAAAGTAACAATCAACATTTTATATTATGGTTTTCAATAGTGATCTTTAAAAAAAATAATAATTAATGTGACTGGAGCTAGCAGGTAGTATGGTGGTTAAGGCATTGGAGATTTACATGGTCAACTGTGGTTCAAGTTCCAGACCTGAAAACCTGAAAATTACACCAGGTGCATGCATATGCATGTCCAAAATCTCAAGAGGAGACTAGAAGAGAACAAATTGTGGCATGGCCATCTCCCTATGGTGATTTCTTATTTTCCTTCCCCCTGTCCCTCTCTGGTGAGTATACATGACCTATGGCAAAACCTAAAAACAAAACAAAACAAGACAAAACACAAATGAATGTGATGACTGGTGAGGGGAAATCAGTATCCATAACCGCTAGAATATATTATCTAATTATTATCTAATGTATCTTTTTTTTTCCTATAGGGCATGTGTGCTAAAGACAAAGAGAAATAGAGAGAGAGAAAGTGAGAAATCACCCTCTGGCGGGGATGGCCACACCATGATACCTACTTTTTTTGGTATTTTGGGCATGAATGTACATGCACCCTGTGTGAGTTTCAAGCTACCAGGTCCTCGACTCGAACCATGGTCAACCATGTGGGAGTCCAGTGCCTTATCCACTAAGCCACCTGTGGACCCCTCTAATATACCTATTTTTAAAAGAATTTTATAATATATGCAAAGTATTAAGAATATGTGCCTATAATCCTGAGAGAAGATGGAGAGGAAAGTATTATGACGTGGCCATATCCCCTGGGGATGGATGTCTCATTTTTTTCTTCTCTGTCTTTCTCCTCTTGGTGAGCACACATGCCCCAATGAACAAAAAAAAAAAAAAAGAAAAGAAAAAAAAAGAAAAAAGAAAAAGAAAGAAAGAAAATTCAAAATATAAACAATTTCTAAGCATAACATCAAGTTTAAGACACTTTTACAAATAATGGTATCAGCCATTTACTCTATTCCTAAAGAACTGAATGTCCTGGGAATTTAATCATTCAATGTAATCTTTTTGTATATTATTAACAAAAGAAAAGTGATACCCACTAATTTTTTAAAGAGATTATTTCTATAGTGCTTGTGTGTTCTCTAGAGAGACAGATAAAGAGAGCCAGAAAGTGAGAAATCAACCCCCATGGAATATGACATACTGCAATTTTTTCTCTTCCATTTTCTTCTCAAGATTTTGGGCACACACACACACACACACACACACACACACACAAACTGGGTGTGCATGTCAAGGTGCCAGGTCTGGGACTTGAACCGCAGTTGACCTTGTGGGAATCCAGCACCTTAATCACTATGCCATCTGCTGAACACACTGCTAATATTTTTTTTTTTAAGACTAGGAAAGTAAAAAAAGTCAGAAGAAGACATACTAGGACTTTAGGTGGATGCTTAATGATTTCCTATCAAAACTCTCAAAATTGCCCTTTTTGATAAGAGAAAATCAGCAG
>NW_006159654.1:60995-67179 GCF_000334495.1 Tupaia belangeri chinensis | reverse complement strand
GGAGAAGTACTCTATGGTGAAGTCCCAAGTGATGTTTTGCTAAAGCTTTGACTAACATTCCCAAAACACTCTCCTAATAAGCAAATGTTTTTGTACTTTGAGACCTCCAGTAAGTCGACAAGCAAAATGCCTTCAGCATCCCAAAAGACTATTACCATGACCTCTGCTCTTGACCAGTCCACTTTTGCTTTGACTAGACCACTTCTACCGCCTGGTGGCCATTGCTTTCCTTATGATTGTATTCAGGGTCATGCTTTCAAAGTTATATGTCATGCTTCAGGGTCTTGGTCCCACTTATTTAAAATCCGGTTGATTGATCGGCTCTTGAGTTGGCTCTATGGTCTAGCAGTTAAGGGAGTCAGGTCCCATATAGCCAACCATGTAGCTGGAATCCCTTCCATGTGTTTAATCTAAAATAAATTGATAGATGTAATTATAGCTATATCCATAATAATATTAAGTGTAAATATATTAAATAATTCAATATAAAGGCTAGTTTGTCTGACTAGACTTAAAAGAAAATAATTTTTAAAATGTTCCTTGTTTTCAGATATACCCTTTAGATTCAAAGACACAGACAGTTTGAACGTAATGGATGAAAACAGCTATGTTGCAGGCTCGCTCCATAATGCAGTGTTTAAGCACTGCTCATAGGGAGCCAGGTCCCACGTGGTCAACTGTAGTTTAAATACTGGCCCTGGTGGTTTGAAAAACATGATAGGTATATATGCGAAAAAATTCTGATGGGAAGAGGGAAGGGAGGAAAGAAGATTGTGGTATGAACACCACATTATGGTGTTCTTTGTTTCTGTTTCTCTCAAGCAAATGATGATTTCTTGCAATTAAAAATAATAGAAAAAGAATAAAAGATATGCACTATGAATAGAATTCATAATAAAGCTGAAGTTACTATATTTATGCCAGCCAAATAGACTTTAAAGCAAAACAAAAAAGTTACTAGATAGAGTGGAAAAATTTGTAAAGATAAAACAGTAAATCCTTTAGGAAGTAACACAGACAGTATAACAAATGTTAACATATTTAAACAAATTTAAACATGTTGTATCTAACAAAAGAGCACCATAATAGATAAAACAAAAACTAGCAAAACTAAGGAAAAAGTAGATATGTTAAGAATAATAGTTGGGGGACCAGCAGTTAGCATTATAGCTATGTCTCTGGACTCCCATGTAGTCAACTGGGTTCGAGTCCTGGACCCGACAGCTTAAACTCACACCAGGCACATGTGCGTGCGTGCCCAAGATCCCGAGAGGAGAATGGAGGAGAAGGGATTGTGGCATGACCATCCCCCTTGCGGGTCATTGGGTCATTTCTCACCTTCTCTCTCTCTGTATTTCTGGTGAGCACATGTTCCCTATAGAAAAAACCTCTAAAAAAAAAAAAAAGAAGAATAGTTGGAGGGGCCAGCTGGTGGTAGGCATGGTGGTTAAGGCACATGGCCAACCCATGGTTCAAGTTCTGGACTCAGAGGATTGCAGTCATCCTGGGTGCATATTCATGCTTGCCCAAAATATCAGTATCAGAAGACAATGGAAAAGAAGTCTGACCCTCTCTCCTGGAGGTTGATTTCTTACTTTCCCTCTCCCTTCTTTTCACTAGTGAGCACACACACCCTCTGACCAAAAAAAAAAAAAAAAAAAGTAGGAGATATTAATACTCCACTTTCAAAATAGATACAAAAATTAGAAGATCAACAAAGAAACAGGATAGTTGAGCAACACTGTAAATCAACTAGAACACTATTTGGCAACTGCAGAAAATACATTTTTTTAAGCACATTGGAACATCCTTCAGGAGAGGCAATGTACTAAGCATGGAACAAGCATTACATCATCACTTTACAATCAATGCAATCGTACCAAGTACGGTCTCTGACAAAATGGAATAAAATCAGAAAACAGTAACAATAAGATATTTGGGAAATTCAAACTATGTGCAAATTTGTCACCATACTTGAAACAATCAATAATTATCAAGAGAGAATTATAAGAGCAAGCAGAAAATACTTTGAGATGAATGCAAATGAAAAATTTTCCAATAAAATACATAATACGTATTTAAAGTATCACAATAAAACTAACAGCTCCAAATACGTAAATGAAAAATAGTGAAGCTCTTGGGGACCAGCAGGTGGCATGATGATTAAAGTGCTGGACACTCCCACATGGCCGGCTGCGGTTCGAATATCGGACCTGGTGGTTTGCTTTCTCACTTTCCCTCTCTCTCTGGTCAAATTAAAATAAATGAATGAATAAAATGAAAATAAATATTTTTTTTTAAAAAAGTGAAGCTCTTAAATAACCTAAACACTCATATCTTAAGACACTGGAAAAGAAGGGCAGATTAAACCTAAGGGCAGATCAAACCTAAGCAAGCAGAGGGTGGAGGGAAAAAACATAAAAGCAGAAAATAATTAAATGGAGAATAAAAAAAGATATTGAAAACTCAAAACCAAAGCCAATTCTTTGAGATCACCAAAATTAATAAACTTTTAGTGAAATTGACCAGGAAGAAGAGATAGAGAAATGACTAAAAGAGCCAACATCACTATCAATCTTTTAGCAATAAAAAAGATACGGAATCATTGTGAACAATTGTATGCCAATGAGTAAGATAACTTAGATAAAATGTCCAAATTCCTAAAATGACACAAACTAAATCTGACTTGAAAAGAAACAAAAACTCTGAATAGAACCACTGTAAGTAAAGAAACTGACTTAGTAATTTAATTCTTTCCACAAAAAGGCCAAGGATAGGACATCTCCACTGATAAATTCTATCACATTTACCACAAACTTCACAATCTTGTCTCAAAAAAAGAGAAAGACATAACACTCCAATACATTCCATGAGGCCTTATAACCATGACACCAAAACCAGGCCAGGAAATCCCAAGAAAAGAGAACTTCAAACCACCAGTTTTAAAAATAGAGGCTCACAACACTCCCAAATTTATTAGCCTATGTAATCCACCAACATATATAAAGAATTATATGTCATGACCAGGTGGCATAGTGAAGAAATGCAACTTTGCTTGACATCCAAAATCAATTCATTTAAAATGTTATATGGAATAAAGGACAAAAATCATGTGATTATCCCAATAGATGCAAAAACAAGCATTTAATAAATATATGTGACTATATGACATATATTGAACATGTATATTAATGTAAGCCTTATTTGAGGAGATGAGGATGTTTAATAAATGATATAGATATCTTCTATTTGTTGAACTTTTAAGTACTAAGTCTGGTGGATATGGTTAACTTAATAAAAATAATTTGACAACAATACAACTTATAGCATCAATAACTTACAGATTGTTTTAACAATATTATAAATTTAACTCAGTAATTTTCAATGGTAGCAATTAAACTTTAAATTTCAAACATTAACTGCCATTTAGCATAGTTCAAGAATTATTGTTTCAATAAGAAATATATCAAACCAGGGGACAATTGTTTACTGGAAATCATAGCTTATTATAATATTGTTTTTTATGCCAGTGCAAACAGGAAACACTAAATTAAATGCAAATATTTATATAAATCATTTCTATTGATCAAAAAAATCCAGAGAATATGCTTAAGCTGTTGATTTATAAAGTCTTCAATTTACTACCTAGGCCATATTTTACATGGTAATAGTATCAATATTTGACCTGACCTGGAAAATAGGCTCCTTTTTTCCTAATGGTTTTCACGTAAGTGATATATAGTATCCTTTACTTTTTCCAATATTAATAAATCAAAATATGTAATTTGCCTTCAAATTATTGACCACATGTTTTAACATATGGCTTTGAAGATAAAGCCAGACTATAGGAGGGGGTAGCACATATTTAACATTCACATTCTTGTGATTTGTGGAAAAGTGATATTAGAAATCATTAGGCAAGTAAGAATTCTTTTTTTGCTAGTAAGGCAAACTAGTATTTATATCATCAAATGTTCACAAATGAATGTAATGATGCGCTCAATTCCACCCTCCACAGGAAAGAATGATGCTTGTAATCAACCTGGGGAAATGCAGCTTAGGAAGGTGAAGGGCAGGACTGGAATGTACACCTTCATCAAGGCACAGTAAAAGTGTAATTGTACCTAGTGTTTTCAAGAAATATTTATTCCACATGATTATTAGGAAAAAAAAATCCATTTCAAGGGAATAAAACATAGGCTCTTTTGTTTCTCTCATGATAATATGTATAATATTATATGGGCTAACCACGGAAAAGACTAAAGAAGAAGTACTGTGTATCACAAATGGTTAGGGAATTTTCAACATTTAAACAGTTTCTATGTTCACTATTTTATTAAACTCATATAATTTATTGCCAAGAACTTTTTAAACCCAGAAATCTAATGCATGCATTAGAAATCCCCCAAGTAATTAAAAAATGCTTTAAAAATTCAGAAGTAGCTAAAGTTTTAAAGCTGCTTGTAATTTAAAATAAAAAATAGTTTATAAGAAGAATAAAGAACACATTTTTATAAATTTTGGAAATTGAAATTTTAAATTCAGAGTTTAATCTAGAATAAAAAATTTCAGCAACCCTACAGATCAGGCAGATTTCTCTAAGAGATTATTCACAATAATTTATATGAAAAATATTAGGAATTTTCTGACAATGGAAGATGAAATGTGCTTTGACCATAAGATGGGAAAAAATGTACTTGGGGGCATATATTCAAGGAGATGTACACTAGTCTGGGCCAATGTTTGGTGTCACCAAAACCCCCACTGTCCACTTATCACAGAGACTGAGTATCCAGTGGTAAACATACAGATTTATCTTTTATCCTACCTGAGTAATAGATTCTGAAATCTGTAACATACCACACTGCAAAGTGAGTCATACTGAATACCCATGCCTTTAGTCTCATCACTGAATATCAAAGTAGAAAAAGGAAAAACCCAAAGGCAACCTATTTGTCTTCAACTTGAGTAAAATGAGAAACAGATAAACAGACATAGCTCAATGTCTGGGAGGCAAGTTGGTGCAAGAGATGTATATAGAAAATATGTCTTCTGTCTCCTGGCTGAGTGTGTTTACCATACCTTTATATTTCTTAGTAGTGTAGAATACTGAAAATTGGCTGGGTAGAAAAAAAAAATCTGGATTTTAAAAAAATCTAATTTTCATTTTGTATTAAGTTATCCCTGAGAAGAAACCATTGACTATTTCCATAAAACACATTTTTTAAATTATCTACTCCTTTATTATGTATATTGTAAAAGTAAACATATTACAAAATGTACCAAACAATATCAATAATCTCTTCTCTCTCTTGTCCTCTTAAGCCCACCTCTCAGAAGTAAGCACAGTTAATAATTCCTTCTAAATTCAAGACCATTCCTCAATTTTTAAATCCACAACATATGTAAACTCTTATTTCAATTAATTTATTGAACTGACTTTGTTATGGATATTGCTCTATGTCCATACCTGAATTTTATATTATTTCCATTACCTGCTTTTTCATTGTATGAGTACATAATAATTAGGAGGTCCTGATTAGTGTCCATTTAGACTGTATATCTGATGGGAACATCTTTAGCATCAAAACAGAAATCCTAAGCATAGCATTTTAAATTAAAATAATTGTTGGTTTTGTTTTTGTTTTCATATAACAAAACATCTCTGATAAATATTTGCCAGTCCTGGATTAGCAACACCAAGATGTCAGAGGTGGTGTCTCTACTTTCCCCTCAGCCTTTTCCCTGATAGTTTCAGTATGACTTCTTGGATCAACATCATGTCTCCATTCAAAGGGAAAAGAATGGAATCATCTGTCTCTTATATGAAGAAAGTAAGAACTCTTCTCCAAGCTTCCATGGCAGCACTCTTGCTTATATCTTACTGCCAGAAAAATGTCAAATGGCCACTCCTAGTGGCAAGACAGGTTATTTATGGAAGAAGTGAATTCAACTAAATAAGCAAAGGATTGGGATGTTTTTTTACTGAATAGTCAAATATTGATGTTTTCCATGAGTTTTCATTTTACTACAATACTTCTGCAGTGAAAATTTTTGTAGGAACATTATCTTCCTGTGCGAAGATAGCTACATAAAAAATTTATAATGAGACAGAAAAAAGAAAAGGTGAGAATGAGAGTATAAAGCAGAGAAGGAAAGAAAGAGTGAAAACAGAAGAGGGAAA
>NW_006159654.1:51909-60903 GCF_000334495.1 Tupaia belangeri chinensis | reverse complement strand
GAGAGGAAAGCAGAAGAGAGGAGAGGATAGAGGGAAAGGGAGGTGATAAAGAGGAAGGGAAGGGAGACTGGAGTAAATTGGCTCAGATGGCATAAAATAGAGGTAATATAATCTGCCCAGATAGTTCATCCCAAATATATATTTCAGATAAATAATTTATTCATTGCCAGAAATTCCCTGTCTAAACTGTTCTTTTTGATACTACCTCTGTATCTACCCCATTGTAGATGCGATGTATGATAGATAAATACAAATTAAAATAACAATGAAATATCACTTTATACATTTCAGGATGGCAAATTTAAAAAAGAAACAAACAAAAATAGTTTGAAAAAGAATACATTTCTACCATTGATCAAAATGAGAAATATCATGAATTCTTGAAACCTACTCTGGCAAAATATATTAAATTTAGATATATATATATATATATGACAGACAGATACAGGTAGACACATAAATGGATGATAGAGATACTCCTCACAGATTTCTTAAAAAAGAATTCTTATAAAATATTAAATAGGATGTTTGCTAAATCATTGTTAACAAGGTCCAAAATATAAACAAACAAAATGGCTATATTTAAGTAAATAAATACATAACATACAGCACATACACAACCTAGACTATTGTGCATCTATTAAAACTTGGGAAAAGGCAGAGCTTTCCACAAAATAAAATTCAACAAAAAATGTAGGTGCAGAAAAGGTAGATATTTAATATCACCCCCACTTTATTTTTAAAATGAAATAAAATATTAAATACATATATGCATGTGTTTTTAACAGTTTTATGATCATGAAGTATGAAAAAAGCCTAAAAATGTATATATAAGACATTTAGTACAGGTTACTCTGGTAAGATAGTGGAGACTGATGTGAGAGGATGGAAAAAAGGAAAAAAATGAAAACAACAAGGACTACATATAAAGCATATTTACAATACTAGTGGCTACTTTCTGAAGATGTTCTTCTAATAATCCATGTACTCCAGTATTCACAATATGTGTAGTCCTTTTAAAACCAAGTTAGCCTTGGGACCAGTAGATGGCAAAATGGTTATGTCACTGGACTCCCACATGGTTAACAGTGGTTAGAGACCTGGATCCCATGGCTTAAAATTCATGCTGGGTGCCTGTTATGTGCATGCCCAAAATCCTGAGAGGAGAATGGAGAAGAGATTGGAGTTTGGTCATCCCTCCTTGGGGGATTCCTCGCTTTCTCTCTCTCTCTGTCTCTCTGGCAAGTGCATGTGTCCAATAGCAAAAAAAAAAATCTGGGGAAAAAAAAAAACACAACACAAGAAACAACAACAAAAACCTAGGTTAGCCTTAGTAACTTGTTTACTTGTTTGACCAATGTAATCTGATAGTCACATTTTGCTTCTTTCATAAGAGAACAGTTTCTTACTAGTCCTCTTGGAAACTCATTCTCCAAATTCTACTCTTGAAAGCAAAGCCAATAAGCTTCATGAAGTTCAGGCTACAAGGAGAGATCAGGTATGAACATTCTGAATGGTCAAGAACCGTGTTTGAGTTTTCAGCCTATAGGCAACATCGATGTATCCTTTGAGGTACATGGACATTCAACTCAGCAGTCTTCTGATGGTTCCAGCCCAGGCAACATCTAACTCACTATATAAGCGACTTCAAGTAAGAACCAATGAGCTTAGCCCAGTCAACCTACACATATATAGGAGAAGTAACTAGTTTTTTTTGTTGCTTGTTTTAAACTAGTAACATGGGTATATTTTATTACACAGCAAAAGATAAGAAATTATATTGACTTGTAATGTAAAATTATGTTCTGGGTAAAAAATCATTTCAAGGTAGATTAAAAAGCTATTTAAAAAGTGAAAAAGAGATCTACTCTTGATCTAATTTAAAACAAGAAACATAAAGAAAGAAAAACAAAGGAAGAGAATGTGAAGGTAGTGATGTTTTAAAGGTAACACTGATTTTGGGGTTAGGCAACCTGACACAGCTTTGTATCCCTCTTCTGTTCCTTCCCACTTGAGATTCTTTGAACCTCAGTATCTCCATCAGTAAATGTGAAAAATATCACCATCTGGAATGCAATTTGTTAGCAAAATGAAGGTGATTTATTGTGAATTCACCACAAAACTCCTCTCCCCAATTCTTGGGCAATAGCATAACCAAAGGGATGTGGAAGACGGAAGTAAAACAGATGTCAGGTGTGATAATATGCTACCAACCTATTTGTCATATTATGAACAGTTGCTATGATGCTGCATTTCTATGCTAGTCCTGCATTGCCTTGATTATAGTAGATTTCTAACAGAGTTATAATATATTTTGTTTTGTTTTGTTTTGGTCCAATAGGGTAAACTGCAATTTACTCATGCATTTGTTTGAAAATGACTTAAAATATTCGCACATTTAAATCCCCCATTGTATAATTAAACTATTTTCCATACACCCAAGTCATTAGCAATACAAACATCAAAAAAAGTTATTTGAATTAAATTATATTTATAGATAATATTGTGAAGGATCAACATTTTTATCACATAAAGACAGGCTGACAAAACAAATGGTTAATCCTCAGTAGATGTATTATAATTAAATTATATAGCAATCAATGGAGCATGATTCTTGATAAATAAATAGACTTTTGTTAGGTACAGCTGTTGAAAGATATTCTAGGAGAAGAAGAACAAAGCCTCCTTGTGAAGCTAAGACACTAAAAATTACAGGTACATAATGCATGGACAGATACATGTCTGGCCAAACAGCTTAAAAGAGAAATGGAAAAATCACTCCTCTTCTCTCCAAAAGTATCTTGTAACATTGTTCTCCATAGATTTATAATAGATTGCCCTCATTTTTTAGAGTAGTTGAAGTTGAAAAAACTTAGCGTTTTATTGTCATTTTATTATTTATATCAAGAAATTAGTATCACAAAATCTGACCATTTTCATTGTGGTTTATTTTATTATTTTCCTAAACAATGAGACACATTTGTGAAATGGATGAAGGCCTTAGTATATATTTCCCCACTGATTTGCATCCTGCAGTTTGCATTTTTATTAAGTAACTATTTTATTCAAAATATTTTATACAATAAAATGTATTAAGATAATTTGCACAGCAGGCTGCATTAAAAAAAAAAAAACAATTGCTGTTACTAATTCCAAACCAGTATAGCATGTAACAACAGTACCACACGTGTTTGTGCTTTTATGTCTCGTGTTGAGAATTTCCAAAATATGATTGATAATGCAGAAAAAAATTAACTTGACAAAATGCAACTAAATATAACATTTTTTAAATCTCTCCTGTTTAATCAGAGGGAAGATTTTTAATATATAGTTTTCATTTGTGATAACATGTATGAGTACATGAGAGAGATAAAGAGAGACATATCCCCCCCAATAAAATCTGTCATAATGCCATACTCCCACCAGACCTGCAGTTTGTCACAATTGTAGACATGCTCACATGCCTGACATCTTTCAGGTTGATCACATCAGGGATTTGAACCACAGGCCATGTGGTTTCTGGCACTGCAGTGCAATATGCTACCTACTGTGCTACAAAACCCTGCCTTTTCATTCTTTTTTAATTTTTTATTTAAATATTTTTCAATTAGAGCACTTTCTAGAGCTTGGAAGACATGTTTTCACCTACTTTTTTTTGTGTTAATTTTATAGAACACTGATTTCATTAGAATGAGGCTAGGTATGTTAATGTTATAATTACACTCTACATGCAGAGGCAAATATTGTTAACATTCAGTGATCTCACTAATTTTTATAAATGGATGATTTCTACTAATTTAGTAAAGTGCTCATATCTTAACCATTTTTTATGTTTCCCATTATAATAAATCTAGCATTCCGAGAAGCACAGAACATAACAAATTAACAAGAACAAAATTTCACAAAGCTATTTTAGTGTTGAGGCCAAGTAGATTAAATGAGAAAAATTAATACTAAATCAATTAGTCATTATTAAAATTGGAGAAATTATTCCATTAAGATACTCTGTTTACAGGGTAAATAGCAGATGGTGTGGTAGTTAAGGCACTGGACTCCCACATGGCCAACCATAGTTCAAGTCCCAGACTCAGCAGCTTGAAAAACCACATTAGTAATGTGTGTGTGTGTGTGTGTGTGTGTGTGTGTGTGTGTGTGTGTATCTGTGTGTGCCCAAAATACCAGAAGAAAAATGGGGGAAAAGGGATTGCATTGTTCCATCCCCCTGGAGGGTGATTTCTCACTGTCTCTCTCTATATCTCTCTTGCAAGTACACGCACCCTATGGCAAAATACTAAAATAAATAAATAAAACACTCTAAGATATTCTATTTACATATATTTGCTGCCACTTTTTTTCTTTTCTAATGTTTGAAAACTGGTTTTCTATATGGATTAAATGAAATAATTTGAGTCAAGGACAAAATTTAGGAACTTGAATAATTACCCATCAGCAAATTCAATATCTTCTCTGCCAGCTCATTTCCCTGAGTATTTGTGAAACACAATCTGGATAATAAATAGAGAGAAGAAGAAATGAATAAGAGCTTTGTTTTTAGTGTCCCAGATCTTAACCAGGAGATTAAAGAGAGAAAAGAAGAAACACAGAGAAAGAAAGAACAGAGCCCACCTGGCTGGGAATACAAAAAGAATGAGGGAGAAGAAAAAACAGACATTTGAGGGAATATCTGCCATTCATGTGAACGTTACTGAGACAAAAAAAAAATGATTTAAAACATATTATAATATATTAGGGATACATGGTCTGCTTTTGAAAATCTATCATACAGGACCAGCAGTTGGCATAATGCCTACGTCACTGGACTCCCATGTAGTTGACCATGATTCGAGTCCCGGACCTGGTGGCTTAAACTCATGCCAGGCATGTGTGCGTGCGTGCTCAAGATCCCAAGAGGAAAATGGAGGAGAAGGGATTATGGCATGGCCATTATGCCCACTGCTGGTCCTGTCTACAAAAATAATTTTTTTACAGCTTTTGGTAGTCTAAAAAAAAAAAAAACTATTGTTTCTAGAAAATGGAAAAATATTTATGTCTGATATTTCACTTTAGTGAGGTTTTAGTAATCCCAATGTCCAAATGTCCTTTAATAGTGGACATTATTATTCTAGGGATGTATGAATTTGTTTTTCTTGTATGATCTTTTATTTTTTTCTTATAGAGTTGCTAAGAGTATAGTCACTGTAGTAAGTTAGATATACTTTCAAATTCTAGCACTATCACTTCTTAGCTGGATGATATCTGACAAGTTATTTAGTCTGTGTAAGCTTGTAGTACAAGAAAAAAAATCCAGCTAATATGGCAAAATGTGCTGTCAAGAAAGACAGAGTTGACATGGAGTCCTGGATAAATGGGCACTTATGAGATGGAATTCTAACTCCAGTACTATCGATGATGTGATCGTATGCTGAACATCTGTGCTTTTTGAGACTTACCTACCTACAAAATTTCGATAAAAATGCATGTCTTATGGATTACTGCAAATTACTATAGAATGTATGTTAAATATAACGAATAAAGAATTTATGTGGTCTTTGTCCCTGGTTCCTAACAGATAATCTCTAAATTCTTTAAATGTCCAGAATAGCAGTATTGACTTTTTTATTCAAGAAGGAACTTTCAACTATGAAAGAGTTTATGCTACTGCAATGACTCAGGATGGGGACTGATTACTTCAGAAAGACTAACCACATGATTAGGCAGGTCATTGGGGCTTTGCGCTAGATGGTGTCAGCCTGACTTCTTCAGAAAGATAAGGTAAGGTAAAAGTCGAATTCATCATGTGGCTCATAGACAGTTGAAACATCAGTAAAAATTCTGGATACCACGGCTCTGTGGAATTTCTTGGTTGTAAGCATATCAATGTACTAGGAGGATACCAATAGGGTACCATATCTGATTCTATGAGAAAAACACGCAGGAAGTCCTGAGTTAGAGATCCTCCCAAATATGTTCCCATGTGTGTCTTCACTTGTCCTGATTTGCATCTTTTATTTAAAACTGTAAATGCTAATATGATTGTGTGTCTGTGTGTGTCCAGTGAATTATCAAATCTGAGGGAATTATTGGAACCCATGAAGTTTTAGCTCATTTGTCAGAAATGTGGTTGGCTTGGGGACACCAAAACTTGTGGCTGGAATCTGAAGCTAGGGCTGTCTTGTTAGGAACTAGGCACTCTTGTGGACCCTGTGCCAATTCTGGTTAGCTAGTGTAAGAATCATATTGTAGTATTGCTGGATATCGCATGACACCAGATGAAATGGACAGTGATACCCCCTGCTGAAATGGACAGTGATACCCATGCCAGATGACTAGAAATCAGGTCTGTGCCACTAGTAAGTTACTTATTGTCTTGGGGCAAAACGAGGAGGAGGCCTGGCCTTTGTCTTTGGATAGGACAATGAAAAAATTTGATAGTGTCAGGAAGATAATCATTGCTTGAGAGGCAGTTTTTGCTTAAGGTATTCAAGGTAGACAGACCAGTTTCAGTTCTCTGCAATAATTAGCAAAGCAGCAGAAACAAACTGGAATCAGTCAAGACAATTCTTAGACTATGGATAATGAGAAAGGGTCTATGTATGGCTTTGCAATTCTGAAGTTAATAAAAATTAAAAATCTTCTTGTCATTATGGAAGAGGGATGGTGGAATCTTTCCCTTGCCTACATATGTCCACATCCCAGTATTTGTAAAGACTGAAACAAGCTTACTGTTAACTTTCTAGATCTATTGTGAAGGAGAAGTTAAAGATTGTTATTTCTAAGGGTTAATCTATTAAACTAGACTAATTTATTCCAAGACTAAGTTACATTGGTTCTCTATGGCTAAGTTATATGCCTAATGCATTGTATGGCTCATAGGGAATGGATGACAACGATGATTACTTTTTTTTTTTTTTTAAGAGAGGATTTTGCTATACCATAAAGACAGACAGAGACAGAAAGTGAGAAATCACCCCCCAGGGAGGATGGCCACGCCACAATCCCTTCTCCTCCATTCTCCTCTCAGGATCTTGGGCACACATGCACACGCGCCTGGTATGAGTGTTAAGCCACTGGGTCCGGGACTCAAACTGTGGTCGACTACATGGGAGTCCAGTGACATAGCCATTATATCAACTGTTGGTCCCAGTTATGATTACTTTTAATAGCAGGGTTTGTTTTTGTTTTTGTTTTTTTGACAGAGTTTACTACAGGGTGCATGTGCTTACCAGAGAGACAGAGATAGAGAAAGCAAGAAATCAGCCCTCATGGGCCATGGCACGCCACAATCCCCTTTTCTCCATTCTCCTCTCAGGATTTTAGGCACATGTACACATGAACCCAGCCATGAATTTCAAGACACTGGGTTTGGGTTTTGAATCATGGTCTGCCATGTGGGAGTCCAGCACCTTAACCACTATGCCACCTGCTGGCCGTCACAGTAGCAGTATTCTTATGAACAGAGCAGAGAATCAATATGCAAGTAGGCAACATCCGTGCACAGCTCTATAATGGTAATTTGTTAAAGTTTCCAAATGTTGCATACTTTTCTTTCTTAAGTATTTGATCTCTTTATTTAAAATTCTTCCATTTTTTAAATTAATTTTTCATTGTGATTTCTGATTTATGTAATATATATACTTTATAATTCAAGCACCAAAGTCATTAACACCAATTTAGATAGATAGATGGATAGATAGATGATAGAGATAGAGACAGAGAGAGATTATTTTTATTTACCAGCTTTGGAAAGACAGTTGCAACAAAATTCAAAAAAATGCTTTTAAAAACTCAGGATCACCTGACAAGTTTCAGACTCATCATAGTTATTCGCTTGTTTCCAAGAAGAGTTGAATAATGGGAAATTGACAGGTATGACTTTTATTTCCACAATAACAAAATAATTGTAACAAAGTTCTAGCAAGCAGTGTAATGATCAAATTAAACATTTAAATTTGGTACCACACATAAGTCTGTGTAGAAGCAACCTCATGGCTTGAGTACATATCACACACAAATGCTGCCACTTTTTCTGTGCAAACAAGTGAAAGTGTTCCTGAAGAAAATTAAATAAAATATGCCATTCTACTTAGACCCCTTTTCCTCACATCAGGGAGACAAAATTACTTTTAAAATTACTGCTTTTAGTGCTCAATAAAGAACTAAAAGTCCCTGTGGTTCCAGAAGACACCACTTTATTCTGAAAACATCAGCAGTCTAAAAAAAAGAAAAAAATACTAATTAAGCAATAATGATTTCACCTCAGACCACTTATCTGGAATAAATAACCTTAAAGAGTGAAAATGCTGAGGGCCATTAACCCCACTCTTACATTAATACCCAGGAAATGACCCAAACCACAGTCATTATAGATATTCCACATCAATTTTCAAGAATCATTTGGATTAATAAGTGATATGCATTGACATAATTCTGGGCATACATCTCATCTCAGGGTCACTGTTTCAAAATACACGTGTGATAGAATCAGAATGTTTTTACAGAATTGAAAAGATTTTAAAATCATAGATACTGCTTCATATTGCTTCATATACAATTTTTTAACTCCATCTAGGTTAACTACTTTACTGAGCAGAGACTTACCTAACAGACAATCCTTGTTCTTAATTAGTTCGTTCGAAGTTTACTCTACCTGAGAGAGACCTAAACCAACCACAAGTGCCTGGGTAAAAGTGAGTATTAATACCAGACATAAAAATAACTCTATGATCTTCAAAAACTTGACAATAAATTCTTTGTTCTTTGCTGTTGCATTAAGGTTAGTCCTGGAGGATTTTCATGATACAGTACATGAAGACAAGGGTGATGGATAGAGGATACATGGAGGAGTTTAAAGAATTTTCTGTATGCTCAGAAGCAAAGAAAATCTTTTTTTTTTTTTTTTCTGGAGAGATTTTTTGCTATAGGGCGCATGCGCTCACCAGCCAGATAGAGAGAAACAGAGAGACAGAAAGCGAGAAATCACCCCCCCGGGGGGGA
>NW_006159654.1:29301-51764 GCF_000334495.1 Tupaia belangeri chinensis | reverse complement strand
AACTGCTGGTCGCCAGAAGCAAAGAAAATCTTAAACTGCTGTGCAGGAAATAGCAGAGAGACTTTAAGATTGGAAAAAATAATGAATACAACTCTCTTATGGTCTTTACCATGTGGTAAGTTCTTAGGATACTGTTTTCTCTCTGTCTCCATTCAGGGAATATAAGAGGTTCAGAAATTATAAATTGGAATCAGTGAAAGCATGTTGTCCACAAGGAACATGCCTATGCTTGAGCACTATGTAAAACACAAACAGAAATGTGGAAATATTCAGAGCTTTTGATAAATGAAAATGAATTTTTTAAACTATACACTTCCTACCTAAGCTGACAGAGTACACTTGATATTACTTACAAAAAGAAACCTGAAATAAAGCAAGGGGTTTCCCACTGGTATCAGGAGTAGTGAGCTGAGAATATGGATAATAAATGTGACATATCTTCCTTTTATCATTGAGTAATTTGACTTTAAAAATTAAATTCCATAACCACCTCAAATCTAGACAATCTTGTAAATATGTGATCAGAAGAGAGCTGAGGTGGCAAATTATTTTATTACTCCTCTAGAGTCTGTGACACTGCCCTACAAAACAGCACCCAATAGTTTAAGTAATAAATAATTTAAAAATCATGCCGTAAACCCCCATATTCGCTGTTTAGGTGGCTCTTGTAAGGGGTGTTTTATATTCAGATTTTTCAAAATCAGAAAAGGAGTAAGGTTCAGTTGCCATTCTAGCTGTTACTGTGTTATTTCCCCATATTGCACCCCACTCAAATCCTTCTAAGCAATTTTTAACCCTCTCCTTTCCCTATGCCCTTGTATAGAACCTAGTGCTTTTTTAAAAAAAATGTCCATTTATTTATTTCTTCCAAAAGAGAACGACAGACAGAGGCACCCATGTCAGTTGTTCTACATCATGGGTGTGTGTGACACCCAGAATTCTCAGGAATCTCCTGGGACATGAATCCAAGACTTTTCCTCAGTGGGTCCTGTTACCTCAGTACTATGCTACCACCTAGCCCCACCTATTGTTCTTTTTGAATCTGCCTAGGGCCTGAAATATCATCTTCATCTACCTCCAACAGTGGAGCATCTGCTCATGTTTAAATCTACGTTCTCTAGAAAGTATTCTTTGAGTGTGGCTATTCTAAGGGGCCTCCCCGTCTGCTTCTATCGCATGCTGTATCAGAATAACCAAGAGGTACGTAATTATTTAGTCACCTGAATAAGCGCTAAGCTCAGTGAAGTGAAATGCTACCTTCTTTATCTCTGCATTCTTACTATACAGCAGACTCTGACAGTTTGGACTCAAAAATATTTCTTGACAGCTTTTGGCTTTAAGCCAAAGTATACCGAAATAAACTCAGTCCTTATCTTGAAGATACGTAGTGAATTTTATAAAAAGACCTCAGAAACTAAATGTCTATGGAAAGAGCTATATCCTATAGCTTAAGTAACCTGTATCTTTTTAGAACCTAGTGCTTTTTTTAAAAAAAAAGTCCATTTATTTATTTCTTCCAAAAGAGAACGACAGACAGAGGCACCCATGTCAGTTGTTCTACATCATGGGTGTGTGTGACACCCAGAATTCTCAGGAATCTCCTGGGACATGAATCCAAGACTTTTCCTCAGTGGGTCCTGTTACCTCAGTACTATGCTACCACCTAGCCCCACCTATTGTTCTTTTTGAATCTGCCTAGGGCCTGAAATATCATCTTCATCTACCTCCAACAGTGGAGCATCTGCTCATGTTTAAATCTACGTTCTCTAGAAAGTATTCTTTGAGTGTGGCTATTCTAAGGGGCCTCCCCGTCTGCTTCTATCGCATGCTGTATCAGAATAACCAAGAGGTACGTAATTATTTAGTCACCTGAATAAGCGCTAAGCTCAGTGAAGTGAAATGCTACCTTCTTTATCTCTGCATTCTTACTATACAGCAGACTCTGACAGTTTGGACTCAAAAATATTTCTTGACAGCTTTTGGCTTTAAGCCAAAGTATACCGAAATAAACTCAGTCCTTATCTTGAAGATACGTAGTGAATTTTATAAAAAGACCTCAGAAACTAAATGTCTATGGAAAGAGCTATATCCTATAGCTTAAGTAACCTGTATCTTTTTTCAAAGCCCTTGACAAATGAGACTCAAACAGAAGCTTCTTATTTCAAATAGTAAAAGGGGTCTATGCATGAATGGTACAGTTAAATACTAAACGGCTCTACAAGGATATGCGATAGAAGCTGAACATCCCTAATTCAAGTATCTGAAATCCAAAAGGCTCCAAATTTTGAAACTTTTGAAAGTCATCATGACATCACAAGTAGAAAACTCTACACTTGACCTCATATGATGGATTGCAAACTAAAACAAGCAGTGCATAAAATGACCTTAAGGCTATGTGTATAAGGTGTGTATGAAACATAAATGAATTTCATGTTTAGACATACTTCCTATCCCCTAATATCCCATTATGTACATGCAAGCGTTTCAGATAGGAGATACTAAATCTGTGCTAATGATTCACATTAATAATATTCTACTTGGTTTAAAATCAACCTAAACTGAGTCATCAAAAATGTTAAAAATGATATTTTAAAAGAGTTTATTTCTCTTTGCATAGCAACTCATATGCCAAAAATGTCTCTCAACTTTCCCTCTCAACAGTCACCTAATTTTTCCTCAGAAAATACTTAACAACAAACTCCAAAAAAAATATGTAAAGATAATAGCAAGGGATGAGAATAACAAACTTTGCTAGATTTTTTTTCATGTTTCATTCACAGCTAGTCCATAATATATATTCTTAATATTATTGAAGCTAAGCAACATTACTTAATTTTTTCAAGGTCATAAAATTCTTAAGTATGGGATCAGCAGTTGGCGTAATGGCTATGTTGCTGGACCCCCCTGTAGTCGACCGCTGTTTGAGTCCCAGACCTGGTGGCTTAAACTCATGCAGGGCATGTGTGCGTGCATGCCCAAGATCCCAAGAGAATGGAGGAGAAGGGATTGCGCAGAGAGGACAATGGAGGAAAAGGGATTGCGGTGTTGCCCTAACCCCTGGGGATGATTTCTAGCTTTCTGTCTCTCTCTTTCTGTCTTTCTGGAGAGCACACATGCCCTATAGCAAAAACCTCTCTCAAAAAAAAAAAAAAAGTGTAAGAACACAATCATGCTTTTGGCTACAAATATGCCATTTAGTTCCACTTTTGTACACTGAAAACCCAGACTCTGGTCAAAACCTCTAACAATCACTGCATTAATTTGGACATATTACTTACCTTTCATGGGCCTCCATTTCATAACCAGTAAAATGGAATTCATTTCTTCTAAGGTATCTTCCATTTCAAATAGACAAAGGTATTAACATTTTAGAAGATGGCCTTTGGGACCAGCAGTTAGCATGATGGCTATGTCACTGGACTCCCATATAGTTAACTGTGGTTCAAGTCCTGGACCTGGTGGCTTAAACTCAGCGAGCGTGTGTGTGTGTGTGCATGCCCAAGATCCTGAGAGGAAATGGAGGAGTAGGGATTGTGGAGTGGCTATCTCCCCTGGTGGGTGATTTCTCGCTTTCTGTCTCTCTGTCTCTCTCTGTCTTTCTGGTGAGAACACACACCCTATAGCAAAAACCTCTCCAAAAATAAGAAAAAATAAATAAAAGAAGGTGGCCTCTTACTAGTGGTAAGAGAGTCTTTTAAATAGCATTTACATTGTATTCTACAAATTATTTGGAAGGTTCCATTTTTAAACATGCAATAGTCACTTCCAAAATTATTTGAAAATATAGAGGAAATAATATAAAAAATTATCTGCCACCAGGACGATACTCCCTAAAATGTTATTATCTTGTGACACTGTTAAACTGAATAATTCAAAGAGCTCAGACCTCATAGAACTATTTTTATGTTTTTTTTTTGTCTTTTTTTCTTTTTTCCTTTTTAGACAAATACACATACCTTTTGGAATTTAAAAAAAAAAAAGCAAAACTTGGTACTTATATGGAACTTATAATTCAGTGGAAAATCACACTATAATCAGACATAAGACATACAGGATGTGGGATCATAAAGACTATAGAATAAAGTAGAGAAGGTGATAGCCAGCATTGAAGGAAATGACGTATCCTATTTTCTTTGTCTTCAGTGATCAATTGATGCCACAAAGGGGCCTACTCTCAGAGACAAACTGAACACATAATTCAAAGGTGAGTGGTAAATAAGCAAAGGCCAAAAATCTAAAGAGGTAGAAGTGTATTAACTGTATATGGAAACATACGTGTGTGTGTGTGTGTGTGTGTATGTGTGTCTATCTCTATGACTTCATCCCCATACATGTACTAAGTAGTGTGTGTTTCTATGTGAATACAATAAAGATAAAAGACGAATATAAGAGAAAAGAAATGCAAACCTCCACATGTGCAGGTGCATACAACTAAGTAAAGTGCAGAGTGAATAATGAATAGTAAAAACTCTAAAATAATTTTATTTTGTGATTCAGAATCTATTTCAAGCAAGAACATCATGATTCATGAACACATCTAATTAAGAGCAAAGCCAAGACCTAAACTCTGTATTTTCCACTGCAGCTTTTTAGTTGACTTTGAAAAAGCTATTACAGGTTTTAATTTTATAAAAAATATTTTAGAAAAAGATGTATTTTGACAATTTGCCATAACACATCTACAGAAAAGTAAAAATAGCTCTCTTTCTATCTATCACTACCAATTCCCCTTCACACACACACACACAGTTGTCCTAAAGTATATATATTTTTTAATGTTTTAAATGTTTAATGTTTTTAACAAGCAAAATTTTAGAGATTAGGTTCATATTTATAGTATGGATATAATATGATAACTGCTAGCTTACTATGAATCAAGCAATGTTGCATAAAATGATAATACATCAAGGCAGAGTCATGAAAGATCTTAAAAGAACCAAGAATAAAAATTGTCATATATATATATGAATTCTGATACAATGATATCGATTAAATTTGCTTAACTCTATCTATGATAGTGATGTTTGTGTCCCCCCAAAAGTCATATCTGAAATTCTATTGTTTTTTTTTTTAGAGGTTTTTGCTATAGGGTGCTTGCGGTTGCCAGAAAGACAGAGAGAGACAGCGAGATAGAAAGCGAGAATTCACTCCCCAGGTGGGATGGCCAGGCTGCAATCCTTTCTCCTCCATTCTCCTCTTGGGATCTTGGACATGCACAGACACGCGCCCAGCATGAGTGTAAGCCACTGGGTCTGGGACTCGAACCACAGTAGACTACATGGGAGTTCAGTGACATAGTCATTATGCTAACTGCTAGTCCCCCTATCTGAAATTCAAACCCCTAAAATGATATTTGGAGGAGGGAAATTAAGTTTCCACATAATTACTTTCATTCAGGTTTTGACCACCCTTTATAGTTGTGAATTTTTTTTTTCCTGTCCTTGGATTAGTTGCAATCTCATTCTCAAGAAACAAATTGTTACACTAATGATTCTTGAAATGACAAGGTGTTCAGAGTCTGCCTTCAGAGTCTGGAACCAACCATGTATTGGCTCCATCAATAGATTACTGTCATGATCTCTCTGTAATGGATTCTAGATCATCTGACTTTAAGTCAGATTTGAGCTGATAAAAATTGAAGCATGTATTGGGACCAGAAGATGGTGTAATGGTTATGTCCCTGGACTCATACATAATTGACAGCAGTTCATGTTTGGGACCCAGAGGCTTAAAGTCATGCTGGGCACATGTACACGTGTGTTCAAAATCTCGAGGAAAATGGAGGAGAAGGGATTGTAGCATGGCCATTCCCTCTGGGAGATTTCTCAGTTCCTATCTGTGTCTCTCCAGTAAGCGCACACACCCTAAAACAAAAATCTCTCTTAAAAAAAAAAAAAGCCACAAAACACTGAGACATATGAAATGTCCAATGAAAACCATATCTCTCTAGATTTTTGGCTGCCCAGTGACTAGGAAGCACATTCTCATATACTAACAGACTGGACCATGATAATTTCCCAAGGTATTGAATGCTGCTATAAGTTGGGAACACATGATTTTATGATACGGTTTTTTTGCACAGCTCAGGCTACCCCAGATCCATTTCATGCACCCCCAAGAATGTAGTCACCATCTCCCCATTCTTACAGGATTTGTCACCTTTCAAAAGCATCTTAATCAATGGTATCAGAGGAGAGAGAAAATACCAGTGACTTTTTTAAAATGTCAAATATTCTTGGCAAAATTACTTTAAGCCGGAAAAGTTTCTTCTGAACCCATCTAATAAAATGAAGATATTAAACAGTTATTAGGATAACTGATGTACTCAATGTACTTTTTAAAAAAGAAAATTTATCTAGGTAATTCAAAGAAAAGTGGTGATTTTACCTAATTTTCAGAGGTAAGAGTAACTGCAAGACTTAGAATGTAGTTCTTGCATGTAAGTGATAATTCTGGGCACCAATCCCAAGCCTAATGTAAAATTATCTGACTTTATAGTCTCTTCACTCTTCACTCACTTGCCACTAATAAGTAAATTGGCTCTTGGGTTTGGCTATAATACAGAAATGTCATAGAGATCCCAGAATGGTGGCAATTTCCAGACTAATAACTAAAATGAGAGAAAGAACAGGACCCTTTTGGATAATTCAAAAAAATATGTTTTAGCATATAAGATAAGACTTCAGAGATACTCTAACAGCTGAGGAAATTAAAGAAGTAGATCTCAACTAGCAATAAAAGAAGGAATTTTATTTCATTTAATGCCTCTCCCAGATGATCAATTTTCTATTACAATGAGAGAGATATAAGAAGTTCCAGATTTGTGAACATATTTAAAAATACTCCTATTCTTACAGTCTTTCATCCTCTCAAATCTAAACTGAAATTGTGCTGGGCCAATGGCCTTTCTGAGTAGCTTTTGTGAAAGAGAAACTGATTCCATTTATAACCTTTTCTCCCTAGAATCCATTTTAAATATAACAACTTCATCTTTATTTAAAATTTTTGACATGGGCATTCAGTGGTTAAGATTTCTACATTTCTCAGAACAGCTAAAGTAGATATGCACACAATTTTTATATATGTGTACACACACACACAAAAAGAATAAATATTTATTCCATGGTTCTGATAACATTTTGTTATCTGCATACTTTTTCTCTTACCTCTTATGGATGGACTATGCTTATGAACCTGTCTAGGAGCTGTTTGCTCACGTTAGATAAGACAAAGAGCACCAGTGAGGAAATTTAGAGTCTAGTGCTATAAATTAAGAAATGCAATGGCTGAACTTTGATGAAGGTTATAGGCCACCTGAACTTGGACAGTTTAGGTTAAATGGTATGAAAAAAAGACTGATTGGGATAAGTTAAAGAGAGAAATGAATAAACATGAGTAAATTATAGCTATTTCCTGTGACACAGCTAAATCTCATTAAACATAATGTTAAGGAAAAGAACTTAGTCATAAAAGCACATTTACTTAATGTGTAATTCCATTTATATAGTTCACAAAGAAGCAAAATTCAATGTTTTTAGCAATGTCTTCTGAGACAGTAAAAATACAAAGAAAATAAAAGGAATAATTACCATCCCATCAGAATAGTGATTAGGAAAGGGGGATAGAGTTTTGACTGTGGATGTGGGTAAAGGTTATTATTAATAATAGTTTGTGCATTGCTTTATATTCATTTCTGTATATGTGTTATTTATTTGAAAAGTAAAACACTAAAAGGTAAAGGAAGTTGAAACAAACCAAACTTCTACTTTTGTCCATGATAAAGTTACGATTACTGGACTTGATTTACCGCTCTAAATTAAATACTAGAGACAACATGATAGACAAATGGATAAGCACTAGACAGAGAACTATAAAGTAGTATAATTCTTAAGAGAGAGGGTAACACACAAAATGAGGTATACATTGACTTGGTTTTCTTTTTCTTAATTATTGTCTTTATTTTTGTAAAAGAGAGGCAGAGAGAGGCACCTGTGAAAAAGTCTTGCCATGTCCAAACTCTCCATCCCGTCTCCTAGCCAGTCAGAATAACAGCTGCAGGAAGACTTTTGCAGGATGTTCAGGTTGACCAGAGATCTGACTCTAGGCCTCTCATGTAACTCCAGTATCATACAGCTGAGATCCACCAGCTGTGCCACTGGGCCTGCCCTGTTTTTCTTTATTAAAGGTGAAGCCTGAACACAGCATGTGGTTTCTTTTAACTGAGAGAGTACAATAGGATGAAAACAAAAGATAACAGAGCAAACGAAAGTAAAGCTAAATCTATATCATTCAGAAAAGTGATCTAGTAATTCATCTGTTATCCAGAACAAAAATTGATACTCTATAAATTAAAAATAGATAATCCATATTCACTATAAAATATCATTCACAATATCTAGCATAGAAAACAACTACGTGGTATATAAACAAGAAAATTAAACACATACTCATTGAAAAAGCATACCATAAAACCAGACTCTGAGATGACAGAGATGTTGAAATTAGTCAACACAATGACTTGGTTTTTTTAAAAGAAAAAGCTATTATAAATAAGTTAAAGAATCTTTAAGATGACATATGGAAATAATGAATGAGCAGATGATGAAGCTAACAGATAAACAGAAAATGTACAAAAGAACTCAGCAAAATTGTGAAAAAAATAGAAGAGAAATATTAAAATAAAATTTTACTGAATGAAAATTAACAGTTTGAAGAATGCAGAAAAACAGCCAGGTAGCAAGGAGATGAAGGCAGCTAGATCCCACATGGCCAACTATGCACTTTGAGTCCTGAACTTGGTGGCTGAAAAAGTATTCCAGGCACATGTGTGTGCAGCATCATTATCCAGGAGGAAGATGGAGGAGAAGTGACTGCAGTGTGACCATTCTCCCCCGGAAGGTGATTTCCTACTTTCACTCTCTCTGACCCCGTCTCCCCAGTCCATGTACATGTCCTATAGCAAAAACTAAATAATAATAATAATGAAGAAGTATATATGAACTATGATATAATATCAATCAGTAAAAATGATCCAATTTTAAAAACAGATCTAGTTATGACCTTGAAATTAGGGGGTTATGGGCAGAGAATTAAGTCACGCAACAGTATGAATTGTTTCCAGTTACTTAGAGCTGGCAGGTGGTTTGATTTAATCCAGATTGCATTTTAGCCAAGGAAATATAGAATGAGAAAGGAAGCAAGGTAGGGATTATAAAATTTTATCATAAGATCATAAAAGCTGATCACAAGATTCATAAAATTTGATTAAAGAGTCTAGGAAAAGCATGAGGGGATTGGGCCTATTAAAAAAAAAAATGCTAGGATTGATGAATCATTCATCCAGGAAGTATCAAAGATTGAGTCAGGTACCTTGAGGCACTGAGTCAGAAAGTAAGAAAGTGAATAGAACAGGAAATATAAACTGAGATTATGGAGGGATTTTTCAGCAACATATCATGAACAAGTATAGATGTAGTACCATTCCATGGACGTTTCTGTGGTGATGGAAAGGTCCTTAACTGTCAAATACGGCCATCACTAGTCATGTGTGCCTACTAAGTACTGTAAAAGTACAATCGAGGGACTAAGCTCCTAATTTTAAAAATCCTAATGGTCACATGTGGCTAATGGCTATTCTGGGCAGTGCAGGCTAGGGTATAGTACCGAAGTGGGTTGATGAGGCCAGAGAGAAATGATTTTCTAGGACACAAAAGCTAGGCCATTGGAAAGATAATCTATGCAGTTACTAAAAATCACAAAATCTTATTGACATAAGAGAAAGGGACAATAAGCTAGAAGTAGCAACTTTAGGGTACAAAGGAGAGGAATCTGGAGGACTTAAATAAGCAAGTGATGATTGTTCTAATCTTTTGACATGGAATTCACCCCTGGTGTGCTTCCGGGAGAAATGTGGGAGAATCATATCCAAGTGGTAGGAAGGACTTTGGCAGACATCTTCCTTCCGGAAGGAAGACTAGGTCTTACTGAGAGTGAAGAGTGCAGAGAGTGTTTGGAGAAGAGACTGAGACAGTTTCATTTTGTAGATGGGTTTAGAAGTGAAGCAAAATGTTCAAGATCATAAAGCTTAAACAAATGAGAGGACTTGAAGCTTGATATTTTTATTCTAAAAGCCACGTTTCTAACCATTACACTCCACTTTATGTCTAGCACCCACTGCAGTGCCCAAAATATCTGAAATATCTAGCTCCTATTAATATGTTTCAAGTTAACGTTCAGTGAAGTAGCACTGCAAGATGGCCATAACTGTGGCCAGCATTCAGCTCTGCCGGCTACATATAACTGCACATAAACTATGCCTATTTCCTGGCAGAATACAGATGACTCGAAGTAGGGAAAAGGTCGTTTCTTCATATTTGGTTTATGTTGCTATCCACACACGGTGTAAGGACATAATTTTAATCTTCCTACAACTACTACCCCATTCTGAAACACTACAGTATAGCCGGAATCACATTTCAGAACTCTGGAGTAAACGTTCTTTTCTTTCCTAAATTTTGCCTCCTATAGTATCCCTTGTACCTCCTGGCATCCCCAAATTGTTCTCTCAAAGACATTATAAGACAGTCAACAACATTTTTTTCACAATTTTAAAGACACAATTTATTTTGAGTTGTCATTGATGGTTAAAAATGGAGTGCTAGACAACATTTAATCACAGGCAAAATGGGAAAGCTAGCTCTAGGAAAGCTCATCCATTTCCTTACTAGAAACCAAAAACACAATTTTATGAAACCATGCATAAACTTTTTTCCTTTGAAAGTTACCGAAGCTCAGTTACTTCTAGAGTTCTTTACACTTTGTTCAATCTCTTTGTTCAAATAGCTAACTTCTTGGAATAGGTTTAAAAACGTAGGTTTAAAAATGTACTTGTCACAATATTTTTTATATAACAAAGACACCTCAATCACTTGTCTTTTCTTATTTTCATTTGTTTTCAGAGGTCTATTACGTTAGTCATCCACGTAAGTAGGGAGGTCAGCAAGTAAAGAGATATGAAGTGCAGGTATGGCTAAGAGAAAGGAGAGGTCAAAGAAGAAGAAAACACAAAAGAAAACATGAGAGCAAGGTGACTTGAAAAGGCATCTTAGAAGTAGAAGGCTTGAAAGTAAATCTGAGAACCAGCAGGCTGAGAAGGATGTGTACACAGAGGCGACATCATGAAGAGACATAAAATAATAAGAGCCTCCCAGACCATGAAATAACAAGAAACCAGAGAGCAATTACCAGCAAATGGGAACATCCAGAATCTCGAGTGGTCTGGGCTGTGGCCAAGGCAGAGGACGGTAGAAATGGGGGCAGCAAATGAGAAAGGATCCTTTCTGACAAATAGCTAGAAACAAATGTACCCTAAAAGGCAAGTACCAATCACGAGAGTATCATTAACTGAATTGCAGTCCTGATATTAGGTGTTCTTCCTAGACTCAATTTTTGAGGCTGAAAGATAGTGATAAAATCCCATCAGAAATCTCAGATTTTCAGCTGGTTTGCCCTATTGAAGATTTTCTTACTTGTTTTTTTTTTAATTACCTAAGGAATTGCTGATATCAGTACCAAGGCCCAGTGGCTTGCTGTATTACAATGGATCTGACAGTGAATATGAGAATCATAAACTAGAAGTAGAACAAGTGGCCCAGTGCTGAGAGGACGGAAGTGCACTGGGAAATAAAGTACGAGCAGGATTACCAAAAATTTCTCTAAGACCCAGAACACACAGAAAGCAGGGATGACAGGAGCTTGTATTTATTACCTGTTGTGAACCTAAAGTTACACAGGCAGGACAGGCTCTCTAAAGATTTAGGGTCTGGCCACTAAGATGTCAGCGAGTCAGTATTTATTGAGCAGAAAAGTGTTCAGAAAACTGGACCACAGGCTAGGAGGAAGAGAGTCAATATTACTCATGATCCCTTCTCTAAACCTGACTCCAAAGAGAAAGACTGCTATCATGGCAGAAATTAGGAGTCCGGGGAAGGTAGTCCTCATGAAGTTCATGGAAAATGCATAGGATGGAAAAACTACTCATGAATGTCAATTTTTGTCACTGAAATAACTTCAAGCTTTAATTATAGTTTTCCATGAATACTTGGAAGCCCCTGGATATATGTTTATTTTCAGAATTCTGTAGGTTAGATGCAGCTTGTTTATGTCCCTTGGGCTAGGAATTTTTTTCTTAAGGGATTTAATAAGTCAAATATGAAATATTCTATTACATAAATTAGCCAACTGTTTTCTGTGTGCATATCACATGCCTTCAGGCTACCATATGGATATGGATATAGAGTAAGAGGCCATAGGGCAGTCTCTTGTAGAGACTAAGAGCAAAAACTTCAGAGTCCCACTGTTTGGGCGCTAAACATGGCTCTGCACTTCAGTAGCATGTCATATTGGACAAGTTCCATAACTCTTTAATGCCTAGCTTTCCAGAGGATTAAACACAGTAATAATTATTAGGTTTCCATTAAGTATACTGGGCCCATGGTAAGTGCCACATAAGTGTTGACTTTGATAGTTATTATTGCAATGTGTTACCTCAGGGCTAGAAACGCCATCTCTTTGTAATAGAATAAACCATAGTAATTTACTTGAGTTTTATGATGACACTGAATAAAAGCAGATGATTTACGAGTGCTACCAAATGTTTTTTCATGGGAAATGAAACATGATATAATTAAAACTAATGTCTATACCCAGAGTAAAGTGTAAATGACAGAGAGGTTGGTCAGTTTGGGTCCTCAGATTTCATTACCTTGACTGTTACAAGCTCACTGAGGTTACTCAATCAGGAGTATTTCTGATTATTCCTAAAAATATCCACCACAGATCAAATTTGGGAATCATACTGCAGCTCATCTTACTTCACTGGGAGTAACTGACATCTGAGGAAACCACGGGAACATAATTACCTGAATGGCAGCCCTGATACTAGGCGTTCTCACAAGGCTCAATTTTCAAGGCTGGAAGATAATGACAAAATTTCATCTGAAATCTCATCTTTTCACCTAGCTTGGCCACTTAAAGATTTTCTACCTTGTTTTCTAATTGGCTAAATGTCTCTAATGTCTCTCTTTGCTAAAATGTTTTACAGGTAGGATGTGTTTTACGGAAGCAAATATGTTACCATTTCTCTGATTTTTCTTTACTGACTAGTAAAAAAGAAGCCTTATTGTTTGTCTTCTTGGATTTATTTGTATTTAAAGCAATACATGAAGTTTCTCAGACTTAGTTATTTTATATATATAAATGAATGTTATATATTACATAGTTATATATAATATAATTATCAAATTTCTATGGCTAAGTCAATAATGTTTTCCAAACTTGTTCTTTTCTATTTTGTTGGAGCAATTTTATTTTACCTTTAACGTTTATCATTAACTGAACACTTTTTGAAAAATTTCCAAAAAAATTAATCCCCAACTCAAAATATTATATATATATTCATACACACACACACACACACACACACACACACATACACACATACACAGAGAGAGAGAGAGAAAGACAAAAAGACAGAGAATTTTAAATGATTAAATGATTAAAACTTGTATAAAATAGTCTGATGGCTATGTCGCTAGACTCTCATGTAGTCGACCGCAGTTCCAGTCTTGGACCCAGTGGCTTACACTCACGCCGGGCGCATTTGCATGCATGCCCAGGATCCTGAGAGGAGAATGGAGCAGGAAGGATTGCGGAGTGGCCATCCCTCCGGGGGATGATTTCTCACTTTTTGTCTCTCTGACAAGCGCACACTCCCTATAGCAAAAACCTCTCCAAAGAAAAAAAAAAGTAATATAAAAAATAAAAATTATAAACTTGACATTATAACTGAAATCTGTACTATTTTACACAAAAGAAACACATGTTGGGCCAGCCAGGGTGGAGTGGTCATTAAAGCAGCTGGACCCCATGTGAGATTGCCTGTTTGGAGTCTTAGACCAAGTGGCTTAAAAAACATGCCAGGCATATGGGTATGGCTCAAAATCCTGAGAGGAAAATAGACAAGAGACACTGGTGTAATCATCCTCCATGAGGATGTTTTCTCATTTTCTTTCTGTCTCTTTCTAATGAACATGTGCAGCTTCTAGCCAAAAAAAATATATAATTACCTCTTTTCTTGCAGAATTTGATAATTCAATGTTAATTAACAAAAATGTTTTGAAATGATCATGGAGGTTCAGGAAAAAAGTTCTCATATTTATAATTAAGGCTAGAAAATGTTTAAACACAAGCAAGTTAATAATTTCTATAAGTGAAATTATCTCTTTTGCTTTTTTAGAGAGGTTTTTTGTTTTGTTTTGTTTTGTTTTTTTTGCTATAGGGCGCGTGCACTTGCCAGAAAGACAGAGAGACAGAAAGTGAGAAATCACTCTCCAGGGAGATGGCCATGCCACTATCCCTTCTCCTCCAGTCTCCTCTTAGGATCTTGGGCACTCATGCACACAGGCCCAGTGTGAGTTTAAGCCACTGGGTCCGGGACTCAAGCTGCAGTTGACTACATGGGAGTCCAGTGACATAGCCATTAGGCCAACTGCTGGTCCCTATAAATGAAATTATCTTAGGAGTCATGCTTGTATACTGACAAGCTTTGCAGATTGAAAATAAAAGCATTTAAATAGTTTGCTATAATTATTGTTCATCTTTCATTTGCATTTTCAAGTACGTAATAATTCATCTGACTATTGTGGTAGCTTTTTAAATTTGAGACTTGGTGAATGATTCTTGGAGAATATGTGAAATTTATCGAGTAAGAATAATCTTTCAAATCCCTCTGCATTTCCATTATAAAGTTGTTTTTTGAACTCAATTACAAATACAAAAGAAAAAAATTTTTAATATTTCAACAATTATAAGGTTTCCTAGTAAAGTTTTAAAATTAACCAACTTCACAGATGGAAGTTTGAAAAGCTATCACTTCATCTTTATGAACTTACAATAACAAAATTTGTACCAAAGCATCTACATCTAAGATTCAGTGAACGGATGGCAGATTCTTGACACCTTTGTTTGCCATAAAACTAAACTTCACTAATTCCCCAGTATTTAGGTATAAAATAGGACTATAACAAACCAAATACTTGAATTATTAACTCTGGGCCTCTGATTTTCCCAAAAAGGATTCAAAGTTTTGTTTCTTTCCAAATATTCCTAGTGACTGCAGATGGTATCGTAACCATACTTACCACTCTCCGGTTTCTTTATTCCAGTATCCACTCAGGCCACTAGTTCTCCCTTAGATCTAATTCTGACAATCCCCAACCACCAAGACTTGCAAAATAGAGACTGATGAAATAGCTTAGTCAAGTGAGAAGGAAAAACTTATTTCCTCATGTTTTGCAGTTAAGAAAGATGTTACCGTAGGGTTGCTTGGGCCTAAAGTGTAATGGAGTTTAATGTTTGTGTCCTGAAATTATTCCAAATGTTCATGGACCACACATCCATGTTATACTTTCTTCATATTAATCCATATTTCCTGGATGTTTGTAAATGCCAAGCATTACTCCAAGCCTAGAAAACCATTCTTTTGAAATGATTGTCATGCTTCTAGTTCCAACTAATTATAATGAATTCCCTTTTCTCTTCACTACAGTCAGGCTCTGTACACTGGGTTTTCTTGCTTCTTTGACCACTATGGGTTTCTGTACTCCCTACAACCTAAATAAAATTGTAGACAAACCATGTAATTTTTCAGAGGAAGCACTAAGACAGCAGTATAAATCAGCAGATGCAAACGGGTACTGGCAAGATGTACTAAATATACCTAGATGAATGGAGAGCTCAACACCCATTCAGCAAGGAGTCTGAATCAACCATTTGAACAATGTTATTATAAAAGTTTATATCATGTTCCATCCTGCCATCTAAAACCCTCTTCACAAGTTAATAAATAGATAAACCAAGAGCAATTTGAAATTAATGCTAAACTGCAATCCTTGCTGCATTTTGAAATTTTCATTACAGGTCATATAAATAATTGATCCAAAGTTTCTGAAATAATACAAAAATTTTAAAAAATGAAGGCTTAGACTGCAGGTGACCCATATGAATTTATTACTGTTGATTTGATGTTTTTTTTCCCCATTTATCAACTGTCTCTGTGAAACAGACCAATTACATTCATGTGCTAGCAAGTGATCAGTAAAATTAGCAATATATTCACCTGCATAGATTTTAGGCTCTAAAATTACTGAATTTTTATGTGCCATTCTATTTAGATAGTAGACCTTCTGACTTCTCTAATACAATGCAACCTAATTATTAGATGCTACTGGCAGGATTATGAACTATAAAATGTTAATAACATTTTGTTTGTATCAAAATTAAAAGCTAACAAATCATTGAAATGAGTAATGAAACATGAAAATATTAATTTACGTGATAACTGGCAAAGGCTCATATCCATACTGTGGCCTAATGAATAATAATAATATTATGAACTACATAATATTATGTGTAAATGATAATAACACAATCTGTCTGCAGTCTAAACCACTGGGATTTAGAAGTCCTTCCCGTATATATCACAGGTTAAGATGACTGGTATACATACAAGCTTTGAATACCATGTAATTGTATGTAACACTGCCAAGATGAAAACAGAATAAAAAAATTGGTGTTTCATGTTCGTGTATTTTCCCTGTTTTGCTACATGTCATTAAATATTCAAAAAGCAAATCGCATATTAGATTCTTCCAAAAACCTTATATGATTAAGTAGCAGGAAGCAGATTCAACAGCTTAAAATTCACAGAAATTGTGTTCTGAAGTTAAAAATAACTTAAGAAATGGAAGATTATACCTGTCACAGAGCAAGCCCTGACTCATCTTTATGAAGACTGGATCTCACACACTTAGAAGGCTTTAGAGGAGTCTTGCTACTGTCAGAGGAGCTCAGCAGGTATTAACTTCCTGCTGGGATTTGATCATTTCTCCTCTCATATGTCTCTTTTTATAGAAAGGAGAAAAGCTCCACTAGATATAAAAAGTCTTAAAGAAAATGTCTTTTCCCATATTGAACACATTTTGAAGTTTCTCATGTGCATTTATTTGAAGCAATTCTGTATATGTAAAAGCAGGGAATATCTAAAAATAAAATTCATTGGAAATTAGACATTATGGCATGTACCTGAGTCTTTGAATACTAACATTCCTACTTGTACACAATTTGAGCTTAGCTCTCAACAAATGAATATCATTTTTCAGTTTCACAAATTATCAAACTCCTTTAGTTTTGGACACTAGAATGTTGTTATGTAATTTTTTTTATTACAATACTAATACCACTGAACTATTTTCTCAAAGCAAATAAGCTCAATTTCTTCACTCTAGCTAGGAGTTATAGGAAGATAAATCTACAATTCAATGAAATAAAGTACTGAATTTCTCCTTTGGGTTTAGTAGTTTCCAAGATGGTGGAAAAGCCTTCCCATAATCCACCTCTGATGTTTCCACATAGCTTCAGATATGGATAGCATGAGAGACAGCAGTCAGACAGTATATGAAACAGTGGCTCCTCGCTAAGACAGCTCTTTGGGTAAAGTAAACCAGATCCTACATGAAATACTATGGGAAACTCAAAAGATCCTTTTAGGAAACATCTCCTTCCATGACTTGACAGAAGTTTTATTGTCACCATAAGTAAGCCACTTCTGATTAAGGCATCAATGTTCACATTTCAACTTACTTTGTTAACTCTTCCTGTAACTAAGATCTTTAAAAAAAAATGGAAAAAAGATGGGATCTTTCTTGATTGGTTAGAGATAATGTAGACTCTGATGTCTAACTTTTTAAAATTCAAGTACCAAATTGTTGTGGTGAGCCATCAATAGCAAGACTCAGCATGTTGTCTGTAAAAGCTTAGGTAATTACTACATTCAATTTTGTGAACCATGTGGACACTTGGAACTACTCAATTCTGCTCTTGTGGGGAAAAAAAAGAAAGCAGTCACAGACAAACCAAAAACAAATGAGTGTGATTGTTGTCAAAGAAAATCTTACTTATAAATACATATTGTTTTTGAGAGATTTTCACTGTAGGGCGCGTGCGGTGTGTGTGTGTGTGTGTGTTTGTTATTTTCTCAATGTTTTTGTTTTTTTCTAGGTCAGAGGTTTTATCTTCTCCATCAGAGATTCAGTCTTCGGCATGGTCTAATCGACTTTTAATACTTTCAAGAGAGTTTTTGATTTCCTGTATTACAGACTGAGTCTTGCTCAGAGTGTCCATTTCTTCTTTCATGTCCTGGAAGGGCTTCCTAATCTCCTTAGTTCATTGTCTCTTTGTCTCTTTTCTGCTCCAACTCATAGAATTTGGTAACCATGAATATTCGAAAGTTTTTGTCTGACATTTTTGTAATGTCCTCCATGTTTACGAGAGACGGAGGGGAGTTACCATTTTCCTTCGATGGAGACATATTTCCTTGTTCATTCAGACCTGAGGCTCTTCTTCTACTTCTAACCATTGGAAGATGTATTCACTTTTTTTTTTATAAAATTTTTTTGAGAGGTTTTCGCTATAGGGCGCGTGCGCTCGCCAGACAGAGAGAGACATAGAGACAGAAAGCGAGAAATCACCCCCCAGGGGGGATGGTCACGCCGCAATCCCTTCTCCTCCACTCTCCTCTCGGGATCTTGGGCATGCACGTACACGTGCCCGGCGTGAGTTTTTAAGCCACCGGGTCCGGGACATGAACCACGGTCGACTACGTGGGAGTCCAGCGACATAGCCATTACGCTAACTGCTGGTTCCCATGAATACATATTTTAAATTTCATGTAAAATTCACAAGTACCATAAGTGATTTGTTTTTAGCATATGTAAAAATGTAAAAACTATTCTCTTGTGAGCCCTACAAAGATAATTAGTAAGCTAGGTTTGCTCTTAGACAGTAGTTTGCAGATCTAGATGACTGAGACCTTGAACTTAGCATGTCTATGACAGAACTCTTGAGCTGGCCCTGTATCCTCATGGTTGCAGAAGCTGGATCCCACATGACTGACCATAGCCCAGGTTCCAGCCTTGGCAGATTGAGAAATATGCTAGGAGCATTGTCCAAAGTTGCAACAGGATAGAGAAATGAAGGATAAAAGACTGTGGAATGACCACTCCCCACTTTCAGATGCTTCCTTCTCTCCTTCTCTCTTTCTGTTTCTCCCTGGCAAGTTGCTGCACCCTCTGACAAATTAAAAAGAAGAGGCATGATAAAATGCTACAAGATAGTCAAACTTGCTATTGAAATGAAATACCAGACACAAAAAAATAAAAACCTTTAAACCAGACTCTTAGAGTCTCCTATCGTTTCATACCAAAAGAAAATCTCTCCTGATCCTCTAACCCAGTCGCCAACCTTCCTGGCACCAGAGACTGGCCTCATAGATGACAATCTCACCATGAACAGGGGTGGTGAGGGTAGTCTCTGGATGATCCCACCACTGTCATCGGGCACCCCATTTCCACCACTATCACATTGCAAAATACAATGAAACAATCATATGCAAATATTAATTGATTTGGTTAGAACTAATAACTATTAATAATATAAAAAGGCTACCTACATTTATCTATACTACTATTATTCAAATGTAGGGAACCACACATCATGAAAAACAGCCAAGTGCAGAAGTTTAAAACAGGTAAGGTCGTAGACTCAAGTAAGAAATTAGACGGAAGTTAAGTTTAAGGAATTACAGATCTTGGCCCAACGGCACCCATATTAAACACTATTTAAATCTAGCAATATTCATTTTAAAAACATGTATTTATGGATACCAATATTCCAGGTACACTCTAAGTATTTTGTCTTTTTAGTGGGAATACAAAAAGAAATAAAAGTATTCCAGATTAGATTACTGGAATAATTATCATATAAGATGCATGTTTCAGTCCATCCAGATTGCTATAACAAAATACCACAAACTGGATATCTTATAAGAAATAGAAATTTACTTTTCATAGTTCTAGTGGCTGAAAACCCCCAGATCAAGGTACTGGCAGAAATGGTGTCTCATGAGGGCCCTGGTTTACATACAGTACATTCTCAGTGAGTCCTCATGTGGTAGAAGGTCTAAGGGATTCCCTAAAACCTCTCTTACAATCCCATTTATGAAGATTTCTCCCCTACAACCTTATCACCTCCCCAGATGCCCTTCCCTCTTATTACTATTACTTTCACCTCGGGTATTAGGAGTTAAACGTATAAATTGGCATTGGAAAGAGGGGGCACAAACTTTCAGACTAGCAATTCACTTTTTAGACTTCTAGCATATTTTTCTAAAATCATATTTAAAACAAAAGTTAAAACAATTTTATCCCTATTTTTAAAAATTATCCTTTTAATTTAAAAAAAAAGAGCATTGATCTGACATGATTTGGGTTTTTTTGTTGTTGTTTATATTTGTTTTGTTTTGTTTTGTTTTAAAGGTTTTTGCTATAGGGCACGTGCGCTCACCAGAAAGACAGAGAGACAGAAAGCGAGAAAACACCCCCCAGGGTAGATGGCCACACCACAATCCCTTCTCCTCCATTCTCCTCTTGGGATCTTGAGCACGTATGCACACGCACCGGGTCCGGGACTCGAACCGCAGTTGAATACATGGGAGTCCAGCGACATAGTCATTACACCAACTGTTGGTCCCATGATTTTTTTAAAGCTATTAAAACTTGACTTCTGGGAACCAGCAGTTAGCATAATGACTATGTCGCTGGACTCCCACGTAGTCGACCGCAGTTCACGTCCCGGACCCAGTGGCTTAAAACTCACACCGGGCGCGTGTGCGTGCATGCCCAAGATCCTGAGAGGAGAATGGAGGAGAAGGGATTGCGGCGTGACCATCCCCCCTGGGGGGTGATTTCTCGCTTTCTGTCTCTCTGTTTCTCTCTGTCTGTCTGTCTGGCGAGCGCACATGCCCTATGGCAAAAACCTCCCCCCCCAAAAAAAAAACTTGACTTCTGAGTTGTATCTAAATCTACTTTAGTGTATATTAGTATAACAGTAACAGATAACAGTATAGTCTTATTAAAAAGTATAAATGCCTTAATTTCCCTTAAACTCTCAGGTTTTAGTTTGGAAAACTGAATCCAGGATGTGTATTGTTAACAACAGTTCAGTTGAGTCTAATATCTAATTACTTACTTTGAGAAATAATTGCCTAATCATATAAAGTATATATCTTAAGAAAAAAATTCAATATTAGTACTAAATTAAAAAGTATAAAGGCCAGAAATGTTTAGCATTTCAATTGCATGATTAACATCTCTAGAGAGATGTAATTAAATGTAGCTGCCATGATTAGCATGCAATATCAGAAAAGGCATGATGTATTTCTGCATAGAAAAACATAGAAAAATATGTCATGACTTCTCCAACAATGCAATAATAGAAATGAAGGCCACATGACAGCAGCAACATGGTGTTCTTTACTATATGTAAAATTTCTCCTAGATAATTTTTCTGCAAACCAAACTAAAGGTTATTGTTATTTTGCTTTTTGTTACTCAGAAACTAATATCTGCGATCTCATTGAAGGCACCAACATATTATAATTATGTTTAATAAGCCTGTATAACCATAAATTGCATTCTCATCTTTTCTCATTGTTACCAAATCTAATGTTAAAACATAATTTGACGGGGGAACAAAAATCACACATAAGAAAAAGCTTATGTCCTGTTTTCTGTAGCTTTCTTTTCTTTTTGGCTGGCCCATATAAAGCAAAGAAAGGAAAAGAAACCTGAATCTTGGAAAGGGCCCTTGATATGAAGTGGCTGTCACACTTCACTTTCACTACTTCAGAAGTAATTCTTGCTGCTTACTGGTTGACAGGCTGCAATCACGGTTTACAGTCTAGATGTTTGGGGGCAAGGGGCAGGAAATGACAACTAAGGATGTCAGCCAGCGAAGGTTCACTAAATTTACAACAGAGTGGGACATCCATTTGATGTGATAAAAACGTATAAGATCTCACAAATTGCCTACCTCTCTTTGTGGCAAGTACATGTGCCGTATAGAATAAACCTCTCCAATTTAAAAAAAAAAAAAGAAAAGAAATAATAAACTAAAATAAACTAAGGCATCCTTTTAAAAATATTAAATCTAATGAGAAAACAGGGCCTTATTGTCATAAGTATTCTATTCTTCCCCAAAGTTAACCAAAACACAAAATTCTTAAAAGGTTTCTTTTTATTTATTTATTTATTTTCTTGGAGAGGTTTTTCACTATAGGGCGCATGCGCTCGCCAGACAGACAGAGAGACAGAGAGACAGAAAGCGAGAAATCACCCCCCAGGGGGGATGGCCACGCTGCAATCCCTTCTACTCCATTCTCCTCTCGGGATCTTGGGCACACATGCACATGCACCCTGCATGTTAAACCACCGGGTCTGGGACGCAAACCGCAGTTGACTATGTGGGAGTCCAGCAACATAGCCATTACACTAACTGCTGGTCCCAGG
>NW_006159654.1:18737-29226 GCF_000334495.1 Tupaia belangeri chinensis | reverse complement strand
CTTTCTTTCTTTCTTTCTTTCTTTCTTTCTTTCTTCCTTCCTTCCTTCCTTCCTTCCTTCCTTCCTTCCTTCCTTCCTTTCTTTTTCTTTCTTTCTTTCTTTCTTTCTTTCTTTCTTTCTTTCTTTCTTTCTTTCTTTCTTTCTTTTAATTTGACCTGAGAGGGACAGAGTGAGAAAGGGAGAGAAAGAGAGAAAGCAAACCACCGGATCTGGGATTCAAACTGCAGTCAGCCATGTGGGAGCCCAACAGCCTTAACCACCATGCCACCTGCCAGCCTCCTGAAAAGGTTTTAACAATGGGATGTACTTTAATTATGACAAATGGTCAGACTTGGAAAATTAAGAAAGTTGTATTATTTCTCTAGAATATTTTATTGTAAAAGTAATAATTCTCTTCTATAAAATGAGATGAACAGATGCAAAAATCTGCAAAAGTGTTGCTTACTCTTCCTTTACTTACATTATTGAGTTGCCTGATTTCTGATTTTAACTATAAATCAAAATGTAAATGTATCAAAATATAATTGCCAGGTTGTAAACAGATAGTCCATTTTCACCTTATTTATGAAATGTAAACTTTAAACTACTCAGATAAAAACAAAATTTCCTGAAGACAACAGGTAGCATGGAGGTTAAGGTGGCTGGATCCTACACAACTGGCTGCTAAAAAACACAGCGTGTATATGTGTACATGTGTCCAAAATGCTAAGAGGAGAATGGAGGAGAAGGGATTCTGGCATAGCAATCCTCACTGGAGGGGAGATTTCTCACTTTCTCTCTCTCTCTCTCTTTTTCTCCAGCAAATGCATGCACTCTACAGCAAAATAAATAAATAAGAATCCTTATATTAAAAATGTTTCCTGACCTTTTTTTAAAATAATTATTTATTTCATTTATTCATTCTTTTTTTTTAGTTTGAGCAGAGAGAGACAGAGGGTGAGAATGAGAGAGAGAGGAAGTGAGAAAGCAAGCCACCAGATTCAGGACTTGAACCCTGGTCAGCCATGTGGGAGTGTCCAGCACCTTAACCACCATGCCACCTGCTGGTCCCATGTTTCCTGACATTTTAATTTACATAATAAAGACAAAGAGAAAACATAACTGAGCCAAGTTCAGTTAGAATTTTGTCCACAGTAAAGGAAGCTGGAATCAATCAGAATGAGCATGGCTTCACAAAGAGCTAATAATATTAGATTATTTCTGACATCTTGTGACATAGTTTGAAAAACTAAGATCAAATACAAATACTCTATCACAAGCCTCTCTCTCATCTACACACAAATGAATTAAATGGAGAGTTCACATCAGATATCAAACAAAAACAGAGACTAATAGTTTCACACAGCAACAAATTCTACTCTCTTCTCATAAGGCATTCTCTAAAAGCAAATGGTTTATAACTAAAGTGTGAGTGTCTTTTTTTTGTATTATCACTTGACTATGATTGGGCTCATTCATCCAAAATGTTCAAATGTGTATGCTTATCATTAATTCGATCTCAAAGCATATGATAACACTACACTCAATTCTCATGCTTCCTCATATCAAAGGCAAAGCCAGTTCCCTGTCTTACACTTGTTTTCCAAGACACGGTTTACTTCTTATTGACACTTTTCATCGGAAGACCCACTCATTAGAAATTAATCCTAATTCCTGGGGCCAGCAGATGGCCAGTACTGGTTACATCACTGAACTCCTACATGAATGACCACAGTTCAAGTCCTAGACCCAGTGGCTTCAAACTCATGCTGGGTGCATGTGCATATTTGCCCAAGATCCTAGGAGGAGAAGGGATTGTGGCGTGACCATCCCCTCTGAGAGGTGATTTCTTGTTTTCTGTCCCTGTCTGTTTGTACACATGCCCTATAGCAAAAAATCTCCCCCTCAAAAAAAAATTAGTCCTAATTCCTATTGGTCCTATTACTCAAGCTCTTTAGTAAGACAAACCATAAGAGTGGTAATATGGCTGTTATTTTCTTCTTTATTTTACCTGATGAAAATATAAACTACTTCAGAAAGTGACACATTTTCAAGAAGAAAATGCATTAGACTTTGAGATAGAAAAGAAAAGGCAGTGCAGCTTGTTTTGAAGATTCAAATAGGAAAGGGCTAGTCCTGATAAAAGCATGAATGAGTATCATATTCTTTTTTTTTTTTTTTTTTGGAGAGGTTTTCACTATAGGGCGCGTGCGCTCACCAGACAGACAGAGAGAGACATAGAGACAGAAAGCGAGAAATCACCCCCCAGGGGGGATGGTCACGCCGTAATCCCTTCTCCTCCATTCTCCTCTTGGGATCTTGGGCACGCACACACACATGCCCGGCGTGAGTTTTAAGCCACCAGGTCCAGGACGCGAACCGCGATCGACTACGTGGGAGTCCAGCAACATAGCCATTACGCTAACTGCTGGTTCCCAATATCATATTCTTCATGGTCCAGTTTAACTGGCATTGAAGATGAACCATGAGCAAATGACTAGATGCGAATGAAAAATGCCAGGCACTTTACCTAAACATGCTAGACTGAAAAAAAAAAAAAAAAAGTCTCCTCCTGGTTAACATTTCATCTCTGATATGGATGACTGGGCTGCTCTAGTTCTTATAAAATGCCATATTCTAGCCACTGTACAATAGTAGTGGCTAAAGGGAGGAGATGTTCTTCAGGTCACCTGAGAAGGTTTACTTACAAGGCAGTGGCATAATTATACAATCCTGGCAGGAAATAATTCTAAAAGAGGGGTATCCCCATGGCAAAGTGGTTAAACCCTGTGAGTAAGGGAACTGTATTGTACATGGTCTACCATAGTTTGAATGGCCCAATGGCTTGTGAAACACTCCAGGGGCATATGTGTGCATGCCCCAAATCTTAACAGGATGAAGGAATGGAGAAAAAAGAATTGTGGCTTACCCATACCCCATGAGGAGGTGCTGCTCACCCCACCCCCATGCCCCACCCTATTCTCTGGCAAGTGCATGTATCCTCTGTTAATTAAGAAGTTAAAAGAAAAAAAAAAGAATTCTGAAGGAAGCTAAGAACAGTAAGAAAGTTCACAAAATCCACCATGTGGAGAACTAGTTTTCAGAATTAGCTTTTCAGGAGAACAGATTTACCACATCCTCCACCAGGTAATAACAGTGACCAGCACTATGAAGGAGTGATACAGAAAATCTATGTGCATTCTTAGAGTTTCTGTATGTTATTAGAGGAGGAGAATTCAGGGGAAAGAACAGAGAAGAGCAGATTTTCCATTCTAAGGTGGGTTGTCTCAGAGTCACTTAATTCAATATTTTAAGATACATCATCTTTAGTACCTCAAAAGTGAAATGGGAAATGGGATATATTGATTACATTATCAAGTGATTGCAGTTTGTAAACAAATTTGTCTTTCTATCTTCTTCTCTATAGGCAAGATAAATAGAACTTTAAGAACTCAATAACAAGATAAATAGAACTTTAAGAATTCAATAACAACATATATGAGTTAATTTTGTTTTTAGTAGACTTCGTAGACTACATTTGAATTTTGAAAGATTATATACATATCACATACATATGTATGCATGTATAATATATATTCATAATATATCTATAGCAGAATAATATGCTGATAGATTAGCCAATGTGTTTTATATTTTTCCTGTTTTTGCAGTCCCTAGGGCATTCTTTGTTCACTCATGAAAGTTGACACATCAGAAAGATGATAAAACAAAAACATAAATTCTTGATTTTTGAAATTCAAAAGCTTAGATCTCAAGAGGATATGAATAACTTTGAGTATGAATAACAGATATACATTATGAAATGCTCGCGAGAGCAAGAGAAGGATGGCAGGATCCTAGTGCAAAATAAAACTCTGTCTTTTTTGCAAGTAAATCCCAGGAGAGAGTAAAAGGCAGTACCGAACATTTTCTCCTACTCTTGAGAGTAGTTCAAAAGTCGTGAATGGTTGGAGACAACCTCATGGAGTCTCCCAGGCACAGTATGTCACAGAAAAGAGATAGAGACCACAGATTCATGAGAGTAATGGAGTTAGATAAAAGACAGCCAGTCTAAATGAGGTCCTCTGTCCTGAAGCATGCCAGAAATTGAATATTGCCAACAACCACACATGTTCAGAAGCAGATCCTTCCCTGGTTGAGTCTCAAATGAGAATACAGCCCTATAGTAGAGACCCCATAGAAATAGACTTCATAGATTAAAACCAAGAGGAAACAAAGACATTTTAGTTAATGCTAAAGTAGCTTGATGACTATCCAAACAATGTGACACTTTCTTCATAATGCTGTGAAATAAGAAATTACTCTAAAACTCTAAATTCCAGGGAAAATGTGCTAGCACTCTGACTTAATTAGTTTTAACTACCATATGAAATAAAGTCATATAGAATTTTTTTTAATCATATTAGATATCAATCTCTTAAAGATTTGTCCAGAATGTCTAAAAAACTTAGTGTAACCCATTATCTGCATAACAGGCTAATAGGAAGTCAAAGAGTAGATGTCGGATTTAATTATCTTGAGGATATAGCTATAATCTTGTGAAATATTTAACGTACCAAAATGAGATGGACTCTTAAAAATAAATCCTGATTTAAAAAATCATCCCAGTGAACAATGATAAGTTTAAAAAACATTAGAATGCTTCAAATGTCTTAAACAAGAGTCAAGTGAGCCATTGAAGAATACGTTATAAAAGGGAGCAGCATGGAAGACTTTTAAACGTCTTGTATTGAATTCAGAATTTCTAAGATCACAATCTTGTTTTAAATATAAAAGCTATACTAGAGGTATTAGGATCAGAACAACAACATATACCATTAAAAAGAAACCATTCCCTTAATCTGCCCAAAATTGGAGGCCAGGGCAAAGACAAAGAGACTCTGAGAAAAGGATCAACTCTGTTTTGCTCCAAAATGGATAGAGTCACCACTTGGCTCTAAAGGGAAAGCCCTGTTAAGACAGCCACCAGGAGGAGCTCAAGTATACTGTTTTTGTATTTGCATATGGAAGAACTAAACATGTCCTTACAGTCTAAACCCATGAAAAGGACCTACAGTGAGCAAGGTGAAAGCTGAGGAGGCTGAGGGCATGTCATCTCAACCAGAGAGGAACAAAATGTGCAGCTGTGATTTTTCTAACAGAACAGTCCATCCATCCTTTTCCTCTCTCTGGTTAGATAAAATTTGTATGAGCAGGGCCAGCAGATGGCATAGCACTTACATCACTGGACTCCCATATGGCCAACTGCACTCTGGTAGCTTCAAAATCATGTTGGACATATGCATGTATGTAACCAAGATGAGGGAAGAGAATGGAGGAGAGGGGATTGTGGTGTGGTCCTACCCGAGGGGTGATTTCGCACCTTCTCTCTCAGTCCCTCTCTTTGTCTCTGTCTCTGTCTGTCTCTCTCTCTCTTTCTCACCACCTCCCCACCAAGCATACACAACCTACTAGAAGAAAAAAAAAAAACTTGTTATGAGCAAGAGGAAATGGTTACAGTTTAAATGGTGAAGATTCAATCTATATCATTTGTCTTAACAAAGAGTTGATCTACTTCACAGCTCCTCTCCCCAACTTCCGTATTTAAATAATCAACAAAATAAATATGTAAATCAAAAGAAATACAGACAGGTGAAATGATGAACTTAGTGATGAGCAATGCAGAAGGAAAAAATAATGACTTAAAAATCTTACATTATGTCCCAATGAACATTCTAGCATGAGAGAATACACATTAGTAATAAAACATTGAAAAAATAACAAACATTTTGTTCCTCTTAAGCTCAGCAAATTTAACGTGTCATGTAGTTGCCATAAAAATGAATGTAATTTTACAATTCATTGATATAAATGCATGTCCAACAACAGCAACAACACAAAAGCAGAGAGCTGTTTCTCCAATTCTTCAATAGAATATATTTTGGACTTTGAGCATTGACAAACTAGAATGTCTATGTGAGAGACTGAAATTGAGCCAAAGGACTAAGACAGCTCTTCAAAGAATTGTTAAATTATAAATTTCATATAAATATTGGAGCACCAGAACTCAGTGCAAAAAAAAAAACATTTACTGGATTGTGAATTTTTGAAATAAAGGGACAAAAAGCATATTTTAGTGAAGTTAGACAGTATTTTAAAAAAAAGTAAGTTGTGTCTGTGTGTGTATGTGTGTACGTATGTGTATATGTATGTGTGTGTGTCTAAACCTAAGAAACACATGGCATTCTTACAAAACAAATATCTGGTGTTGAGTGAGTTTCTGTATGTATTCATGGTAATCAATGTCAACCAGAGTATGAATAAGTAGATAATTAAGTAAAATATAGAAATGTTTTGACTCAGATTACATTGAGAAGATGACAAGTTGAGGATGTAAAAATACTGAATTGTTGGAAAAAAACATGATGCGTTTTTCTATGCAAAAATGCATAACTTTTCCAACAACCCAATAGTTCATCAATATTGCCTACTTAACTTCTTAAGATATTATATCTATATATTTCATAAAATGCTTGCAGTTCCACAACTAGCATAGCATCTACTTTTTAAAATTGATCACATAAAATAGATAGCTGGCCTCATCTCTACTTCAGAAAGATAATGGATCAATACCAAATAGCAGTGGTTGATGGAAGCCAGAGTTTTAGAACATTTCAAATCATGGAAAGCATGAAAGATGGTCAAGATAACTGATCCACCATGGGTGAAAGGGCTGGAGTTAATAGAAGTTTTAAAGGAAAAATGTGACAGAGATCATTCTACTTGGTTAAGAGCGATTGGGATAAAACTCAGGTTCACTTTACAGTGCTATAAATTACACCAGTGGGTGTACTGAGGGTCAGCTGTACCATCTGATTGATATATAGACTAATTTCAGGACGAGTAATCCAATAGGAAATTAATAAAATGATATTTATGGTACATCTCACTATAAAAGTAATATTCCCAATAAGCACAATGACAGAAACCAACTGCTTTATAGTTACTCCTGCTACTGCAATTATTCATATGGTGGTCCAGTGTCAAGGGCATATTCTCAGTAAGGCATTGAAGCATATGTGAATATTTCTAATTCTCATTGTAATTTTGCTTTACGTTGGGTGTTACGTGAATGAGGCTATTGTTTAGATTGCACACCCAAACCTATTATTTTTTGCTTCAAATAAACACTATTACATCGACAGATGAAAAAGATAATTATGGAAGGTGTTTATAATAAGATAAGCTTTAGGATTATGTTTAGAAGAGAACTCTGGGGTGAATGGCAGCTTGTGGAACTAAATACAAATCACAAGAATGGAAGGCATGTTTCCTTACAGAGGAGCTTGCATTCTTTTAAGGAAAATGGATGTATAAATAATGTGTAAGACATTTCACTCATTAAAATAATAGAAACCTGTATAAATTACAAATATAGCAGAAAAGGAAAAAAAAGCTGAACAATTCTATTTTGGTGGGAGGAAATGGGTCTGTTCAGAAGGAAAGAAAGCACTGCTGAAGTGTTACCTTTATAGCTATTTTATTTTCTCTTTATTTTCTATTTTTTTAATCGTTAAATCAAGGAGACCCAGCCAACCAAGGAGAGGCAGCAATCCAAGAAAAAAGTGAGTGTTATTAGTCTGAAGAAAAGGAAATGAGCATCATGCGATGTTGCTAGGCTACAAAACATGAAGCAGAGAGTAAAAGGAATGTTAACTGAAAGAGAAAGCAGAGGTCATATCATGAAAGGGCTTGTATGCTTATTAAGGAGTTTGATTTGATCTGTGGACATGAAGAGATCATTGAAAGGTGGAAAACAAGACAGTAATAGGGTAAAGTGGTACTGTAGGAAGAAAAATGTCACAAAAGAATAGGTAACAGATGGAAGGAAAAAGAAATGATATACAAGGGAATTTGGCAGATTATTGAAATTATCTCACAAAAAGACGAAGGCCAGGTGGGGAAAATCAAAAGTGGAAAATAATTTAAAAGCTAATTTGAACATAACATCTGTGTCATCTGATGATTTATTATTGTAGCTGTAGGTAAGAAAGATGGAGACCAGCAGCTAGCGTAATGGCTATGTCGCTGAACTCCCATGTAGTCGACTGTGGTTAGAGTCCCAGACCCAGTGGCGCACACACCACGCACATGTGCATGTGTGCCCAAGATCCTGATCCTGAGAGGAGAATGGAGGAGAAGGGGGTGATTTCTCACTTTCTGTCTCTCTCTGTCACTCTGGCGAGCGCACGCACCCTATAACAAAAACATCTCCAAAAAAAGATGGACTGGGACCAGCAGATGACATAATGGTTATGTCACTGGATTCCCACATAATCAACTATGGTTCGAGTCTTGGACCCAGCAAAGTTACACCAGGTACATGTGCATGCATACCCAAAATCCCAAGAGGAGAATGGAGGAGAAAGGATTGCAGTGTGGCCATGCCTCCTTAGGGGTGATTTCTCACTTTCTGTCTCTCTGTCTCTGTCTCTCTGGAGAGTGCATCTGCCCAATAACAAAAATCTCTCTCACTGCAAAAAAAAAAAAAAAAAAAGGACTACTTAAGGATAATTAATTGTTCTCCAGAAGGATATTGTACCACTATTAGAGTTGAAAAAATAGGAATAGTTAAAGTTTAGGGAAGAGATAGTGAAATTGTCTTGGAACATTGTCAGTCTAGGAATCTTGGAGACATGAAGTTGCAGGTATCTTTCAATATATAATAAGCCAATATATGCATATTATCCTGTAAAACTGGTAAAGAGAATGTTTCATTTGGTAATACTTATTACAGTGTATCTATAGGGCAAGTTTTGGGGAAATATCCATGTTGATTTAAATAAAATTAATTTCATTGAACATTAATTTATTTTTCTTTAAATAATTTAAAAGTTTCAAAGTAATTATAAACTGGATAGTTTACAAAGAAATTAAAATGCATATAAAATTTATTAGTGAGTTTAATTTAATGTCAAATAGTTTTAAAGTGAAGTAAAAATATTTGTAAATATTAAAAAGTCTTTAAATGTATGGTAGTTTTCCTATGCTTTCTTATAAAACATTTTTCACCTTACATGCTCATTATAGAGTTCTAAATAATAAAATTTATTTAGGATAACTGATTGAAAACCCTTCTTGTAAATACAAAATTTGGGATTTGAAGGCTGTTACTTTTTATTTTTTAATTTGTGTTTTATTATTTTATTATCTTTATTTATAATGGTAAACAGTTATATGCAAGATTTTATGAGGTATAAAGTGAAGGCTAGAATTAATCATCTGGAATTGATTATTAATACTATAGTTATTGGCCTAGAATTAATCATCTGGAATTGATTATTAATTCTATAGTTATTATCCCCCAAAGGAGGAGATTCAAGTCACTCATCTATGCTATATTTGGGGCCTATGTCTTAACTAAGGTTTCTTCATGAGAATTGTACTGTCACAGACAATATCCCTACAGAGTTTTTCTACTTCTGTTGCTTTTGCTAGGTTAACATGATTTCTCCCACCACAATTTTAAAGTGTGTATATGAGTGAAAGTGGTAAACTAATTGGATATTTAAAGTAAACACCTATACTTTTCTTCAAACTAGTAATGAGCTCATTGTAATTTATACACCCACTATCTCTGTTTTTAAACAGCACAGAGATTGTGTGTAATGACTGATATAGATACAGAAATATTCAACAAAAAATAACTTTTGAGCAATTACAGAATTTACATTTATGAATGGATTCTTCAAAAGTTATTGAAAATGCATATCATGGAAAAGCTATAGATGAATTTCAAGAAATATTGCATCAAAATAAGCTCATATTTTAATTCAATTTTCTCACAAACTGTTTGAAGTTGCCTCAAATACACACACATGCACACACACACATACACACACTCTTACACACAGAAGAGAGAGAGAGAGAGAAAGCACAAAGATACAAAATTGGAAAAATGTTATGGATTTACCACAACATCACACCACCTATACATTCAATTTCTAGAATGATAATATTGGGTTATCAGAACATCATGATGCATTTTTGCATAGAAAAACATGAAAAAATACATCGTGACTTTTCTGACAATCCAATACTATCTTTTGACCTTACTTATTGGTAGACACATTTGTACTCTGACTACATCAAATCTCACTGAGTATAGCCAACATTCTGCATCAAATAGAGTCAGAGCAGTGAGATTTTTATATCAAACTGATTTTTCTCTGTGTAATTTTATCATATGTGTACCTATCTCGAAACTTGACTAATATTTTAACAGATTTAATTGCAACAATATTTATGCCTTTCTTTAAGAAAGTTAAACTGCAACCTCAGTTGAATTTGCTATAAATTATTTTCAATTCCTGTGACCAATAAAGGTGTCTAATATACTGTCAATCAAGATTAGATGTTCAGGTTGAATTTCCAGATCACCTACACTGACCTGAATCTTATTTATCTTGACCTCTTTCTTCCCCTCTGCTCTTTCCATCGTGACTGCCAC
>NW_006159654.1:8019-18706 GCF_000334495.1 Tupaia belangeri chinensis | reverse complement strand
CTCAAAGATATCTCTCTGCACATACTACCTACATTATTTCTTATCTCAGGTAGACACAGATTGAATTGTTTGTCATTCATTCTTATTTGAAATAAGAAAAACAAGCAAATTTTTAAAAGATTTATTTATTTATTTATTTATTTTTTTTACTATTTACCTTTTAATTTGGCCAGAGGGAGACAGAGAGAGAGAAAGTGAGAAAGCAAGCTGCCAGGTTGGGGACTAGAACTATGATCAACCATGTGAGAGTCCAAGCACCCTAACCACCACACCACCTGCCAGCCCCCAAGCAAACTTTTAATTTTAAAAGCTTTATTAAATTTTTAAAGACATTTTGTCAAATAAAGCATGTTTACATGTCAATCATTTCTGAAATTTTAAAAAGTAGTATCACCCCTGGGACCAGCAGACAGTAGCATAATGGTTAGTTGCTGGACTTCCACATGGTCAACTCTAGTTTGAGTCCTGAACCTAGAGGCTTAAAACTCACAGTGGGGGGACCAGCAGTTAGCATAAGGGCTATGTCGCTGGACTCCCACGTAGTCAACTGTGGTTTGTGTCCCAGACCTGGTGGCTTAAAACTCACACCAGGCATGTGTGGGTGTGTGCCCAAGATCCCGAGAGGAGAATGGAGGAGAAGGGATTGTGGCGTGGCCATCCCCCCTGGGGGGTGATTTCTCACTTTCTGTCTCTCTGTCTCTCTCTGTCTGGTGAGCACACACGCCCTACAGCAAGAACCTCTCCAAAAATAAAAAAACTCACAGTGGGTGTGTGTGAATGCATACCCAAATCCCAAGAGGCGAATGGAGGAGAATGGAGTATTGCAGCACGGCCAACCCTCTGAGGGGTGATTTCCTGCTTTCTATCTCTCTGTTCTCTCTGGTGAGTTCACATGACCTATAGCAAAAATCTCTCTCTAAAAAAAAAAAAAAAGTAATATCACTCTCTCTATTTAATGTATTAAATTATCTTAAAAAGACAGAATGACCCCATTATACAATAGAGTACTAAAGTTTATTTGACCAGTTTATAGGAACATCATTCCAATTCAACATATTCTCCTTGTTCTCCAAAATATAACAGGTAACATAAATGTTACACTTTTTAAGATATAGTACAAGTATATGTGTGTGTGTGTGTGTGTGTGTGAGAAAGAGAGAGAGAGAAAGAGAGAGAGAGATTATTTCAAAATGTAGTGATGAATCTGGATAACTGAATTTAGTTAACCTAACCATTAGCTCATGAACTTAGCTAGCCTAACCATGTAATCTGTTACAACAATATAATTGTAATCATAGTATGCAGAGATTCTCTTACCATAATGACTAGTCACCCATGTCCTCTGTTTCACCAGGGACATTCATTAATGAGTTTGTAGCATTTCAAATATTAAAAATGATTCCTTGGGAATATGAATTCAAGGTTCTTCTGTTTTGAAGCAGAGCTTTACCCAATTTTTCAAAAATGAACAACAAATACAAAACACACAAGTTGTGTTTGGATCATTTTAGCAATATGGTTTTGTAAACTTTTTATAGTGATTTATTTATTTACTCCATGTAAAAAAGAAAGAGAAAGAGGTAAAGAGAAGTACTGTCAACAGGATCTCATACTGAGATCCTTGTCCAGTCTTCCCAACTAGCCGAGACCCAAGACACACATGGTCAATGCATACAGATGAACCGAACTAAACTCTGATCTCCTCTATGAATCCTACACTGGAGCAGCCTATCACAGCTATGCCACCACAGTTGACCTGTTACAGCAGTACAATTGCAGTCATGGTATGCAGAGATTCTCCACACTCTTACCATATTGACTAGTCACCCATGTCCACTTCTCCATCCCCACATTCCCTAAGCATGACCCAAAACTCTGCAGTCTTTTCCTTATCTTCATAGAAAACTTCAATGATCACTTTGATAAGCTGATAGCCCCCAAATCAATATTCAGATTTCTTCTCTCTCTCTCTCTCTCTTCTTTTAGAAGGCTTTCACCTGACTTTAAGCTGTCAGAGTCAGTTCTGACTATGCTTCTGCAGCTTATTTTAACAATGAACCCAGAGATGCAAACATACCGCTGCCCCAGTGATGACTGCCAATCACTCAGGTCTCCCACACACCTACCACTAGAGGTCACCTGTGCAGGATGATGAAGGACAGTGTTTTAGAGTTACTGAAGCACTAACTATTGTTTGAATCATTCTAGGAATAACTCTCAATTGGTCAGCATCAAACTGCGGTCCCTTCTTTTGTAATATGTTTCTACACGAACTGTGTTAAGCAAAAAGTGAGGAGGAAGCAGTGAATCCAACACTCTAGTGAATGTATTTATTTAGATAGAGTCATGTGGGTTGGTATTCTAAATCAGTCCTTTTCTAAGGTTGTCCAGTAGTTCAGATCATAAGATATTTCACTGAAAGATCCTATAATCACAGTAACAACACAAACCAAGACGGGGTTGTTAATAGGTTAGAACAGTGAGTAGTTTCAATACATTGGGAGGTATCATTTCAATACATTGTAAGGTATCATTTCAATACATTGGAAGGTTTCATACCAAAAAGTGATGTTTCAATCCCTCCACACAAGTATTAAGTGACTTGATAGGTCAAGAAAAACTACAAAGGAAGCTCAGGTCAAACAGCTAGTGAAATAGACGTAAATCCAGTGAATAAAGTGTATTAAAATGAAGGAAATTACCAACCAGGTCTAATACTGATAATAGGTTCAGAAAGAAGACTGAGGACTGACCACAGGATTTAATCATCTATAAATCATAGCTTGCCTTAACAACCTGCATTTCCATGGGGAGGTCTCAAGGGAAAATTGGAGAGTAGAAAAAAATTATAAGTAGTTGGTTTAATCAATTCTTTGGAATAATTTTGTTATAAAAGCAAGAGAATCAAATCAGTAATATCATGAATACTTTTTTTTTTAATGGAAGAAGGTCATACTTGTCTGTTAACTTAGTAGAAAAAGAAAATTTGATGAATATGGAGAAAGAAACATTATCTGAAGCCTACCCATGAACGAACTAGAAGGAACTGGATCCAGCACACAAGTGATGGTGGGGAGAAGGCAGACAGTTCATTCCTAGTAAGGCAGGGAAGCCAGAGCGTATGAGAACTGATGAGATTAAGTTTATAAATATGGGACCGGCAGATGGTATAATGGTTACATTGCTGAAATCCCACATGGATGATTGTGGCTCAAGACCTGGACCCGGCAGCTTGAAACTTATGGTGGGCATTCATATCCAAAAAATCCCAAGAGGAGAATTGGAGGAGAAGGGATTACAATGTGGCCATCCCCTCTGATGGGTGATTTCTTACTTCTGCTTCTGTCTCCTTCTGTCTCTCTGGTGAATGGACATGTCCTTTAGCAAAAATATCCCTAAAAATCAAACAAAAGTTTGTAAAGATGGTAGCAATAGCTTGTAGAAGTACTATACAGATTACTTCTATTTTCTGAGTGAAATAGGAAGCAAAGTCAACAGATAAAACCAGGCATGTGGGCAGGAGGGTTGGAAATTTGAGGACAGTCAAATGTGAAATAGTTCCATATTTGATAATAAGGAGATAAGTAACCATGGCAGTAGTAGATAAGTAATCATGGTAGTCCATCTAAAGCCTTGAGGGCCATGGCAAGGTACTTGCATTTTATTTCAAGTACAATGGAATCTATGCTTACAATCAAACTTTCTTCAAAATTATCTTTATTATTCTATTCAATCCCGAGAGACCTTTTCTTTTTGTCTATGCCATATTACACTTATTTTAACACTTTATGTCATACAGATAGATTAGATAAACGTAGAGATATAAACCTATAGACATAGATATAGATAGGCATCTATATAGCAGATGTGTATGTGATTTCCTGTTGTTTTCTTTTTGTAAATTTTATGTACATCAGAAACATCTTGTAGATATGGCTAGATCCTTTAGCAGGCATACACTCTAAAATCATCAGTAACTCTAAAAAATAGATTTTGAGTATTAATGATGCTTTCAAAGTTTGAAAGAGCTTTTTTCAGGTTAGGTTGTTGGGGATCCAGCTCACCTATGTAATCAAATTTCCTCAACTGTACCTAGAGAATTCTATTTAAAAATAAAGGCCACATCAGCTGCCATCTACCTACTTCATAAGAATATTAAATGAACTAATGAGATAATTCTTGTAAATGATTTGAGTTCTTCAGAGACAAGTACTAAATTAAGTCAAAATAATAATATTATTATCCAGAGAACACATGGCTCTTTGTCTGTACACTCCTGATTAGGGAGATATCAGTTGCATACAGGCATCTGCTCTTGTGAATTGAAATGCACTTCAAGATTTAGACAAAAACTTCTACAAAGTGCAATCCTTCACAGATTGAACAAGTTACATCTCATTTAGATTATGTGTATCAGTATTCAGCAAAGGAGTTCTGGGACCAAGGAGCTTTGGTTCGATCTACATGGATTTTAAATTAAGGAGAAGTCTTAAAATTGCTGGATAAGTCTTTGAAGATACATTACTTTTATCCTATTGGCCCAGATTTAATGATACCTTCTCATGGTGAAGTTCTTAAAATTATCTTGAGCCTATGATCTGACGTCACTAATTCCAAAGTGTTTCCTTACACATAATTTGAAGATACATTAAACTCCCAAGTTTGTGAATAATTCAGAGTACCTTGCCGATGTACTGTCTCCTAATAGGAACCAACAAAATAATGATTTCCTCTAAATCATAACTTGTTCTCTGGCTAAGCCACAGTAATCATCTATAGAATTGTATACATATACTTTTGGTATATGTAACCTGGTATTATAATTTAGAGACATGCCAATTAGAAAAAAATATGAATTGCCTGATTTTCATGCCATTTTTTTATATTCCTAATATTTAACTTATTTTATCCTTATATACCATAGTCTTGGCTACAGAATAAATCACAATAAAATGATAATGATTTAAATCATACAAAATATGTTCTTTTAGCACAATAGACTTAAATTGTGAATTTTTATAGAAACTTATCTAGACAATATCCAAATATTTAAAAAAATAAACACTTATCAATAACCCTTTGATTAAAGAAAATTTCAAAGAAAAATTGGAAAGTATTTAGAGCCAAAATAAAATGAAAGTACTTATCAAAATTTATGACCTATCCACTGGGATCTAAATTTTCTGAGTAAATGTATAAATCATGCCATTATTTACCTAATCCACATAAAGGAAACTTAATATTTAAGTAAGAAACTTTTGACTCTTAGATACACAAATAATGGATCCTATAGTTTATCCAGCATAGATGAGTTCCTGGGAGAAAGCATATACCATGAGGACAGGATTTTTGGAATTTCACTCCAGTAATCACCTATACGACTAGAAACTATTTCAGTAGGATGGCCTTTTATTCCTGTAATGCTGTAAACATCCTTAGAATATAGGTCATCTTTAGGTATTAAAGATAAAATTTCTATTTTGTAGGCTAACGATGTTTTAAGATGAAGAGTTGATGTATCACTCTGTCAGGGATGAATAGCTTGAGCTCATTCATGTAAGTGCAAGGATCTGGGTGAAAATCTCTGATCTTTTTTATTCTGCCTGAATTCAAAGCAACACTATTTACTTCAGGACTTATCTTAGAGACACAAGTGTTTCCTCTGCAACAGTTTACAACAGGGGCAACACGATGAACAAGGGCAGCAAAATAATTCCTTAAAAAAAAAAAAAAAAAAAAAAAAAAACAGAAAAAGGACTTTAGTAGGTCAAATCTGAGAAGCCACAGTGAAAAAACCTTTTGTGTTTAGTTAATATTAATGCCTTGTTTTATCATAGAAATAGTGTTTCTGCTTGATTAGTTAAAATCTGGTAGAATACAATATATACATGTGTGCAGGAATGTACATTTGTGTGTGTGTGTGTGTGTGTGTGTGTGTGTGCATGCTACTTGATGGCTTTTGGTGATGCTCTGAAAGTTACATGTATAGGTGCTTTAAATAAAAGCCCATTGTAAAAAAACAATCTAACCATATTTTTGGCATGTTTAGAATACAAGGGAGGCGAGATTGGAAGAGGTCAAATTTTGATGAGAAAGACTATCTATATAGAAAAATCATATTAGAAGCAAAGGAGCAGAAATGAGACTAGTGCTGGTGAAATTTAATATTCTAATTTAGAGTGTGAGGAGAAATACGGGAAGAAGGTAAGTAGAAAGCTGTTTATAGAAGGCCTTTACTCATACTGTGAATTAGACTTTATTTGCTGAGAAGTATTTGTTTGGAAAGAGAATAAAGAGGGAGTCAGGACAGTTAAGGAAGCAGAAGTTCATCTCTAAAGACGGATGAATTATAATAAAAAAGTAATATGAAAGAATGTTTTGTTTCTGGTGTGTATTTGATAAAAACAGTAGTGATGACAGAGAAGAAAGAATAGAGATTCAAATAAGAACCTAGACGATGGATGGTAAATTAAGACGGAGTTAAGACAATGGCAGTGGATAAGCAAACAGTGACAAAAAGGAAAAACATGTGGACTGCAAATCAACCAGGTTTGAAAACTGATTGACTGTGGATTAGGTAAAAATGCCACATCATATATAAATTTCATTTCTAGGGATTGATTGGTAGATGATGGTGTCCCAGTCTAAAGGTGGAGCCTGTCTGTTCTACTGCCTCAGAATAAGGATGATGTCTGGCTTTGCTTATCATTTCACTCCCAGTGACTACCTGCTTCAGAAGGAGTTCTCAATAAAATCATGTTTAATGTGCCCTGTTTCTTTCACTTAACATAAAACCAGGCACAGAAAGTCAAATATAGTATATTCTCTCTCATATGTAGAAATTATCAAATTTGGGACCAGCAGTTGGCACAATGGTTATGTAGCGGGTCTCCCATGTAGTTGACCACAGTTCGAGTCCTGAACCCACTGGCCACAAACTCATGCCAGGCGCACGTGCATGTATGCCCAAAATCCCAAGAGAAGAATGGAATTGTGGCATGGCCATCTCTCTTTGGGCGGGGGGAGGGTGATTTCTTGCTTTCTGTCTCTCTGTCTCTAGTGAGTGCAAGAACCCTATAGCAAAAATCTTTCTAAACAAACAAACAAACAGAAATTAATCTCAGAGAAGAAGAGAATAGAAAATAATGGTGACCAGGGGCTCAAAAGGGCAGATAGGAGGAGAGGATAGGGAGATATTGGTTGATGGACACAAAATTACAGTTAGATAGGAGGAAAACATTCTAGACTTTTATAGCACAGTGGTATGACTGTTGTTAACAAAGATTAATTGTGTATTCCAAGATGGCTAAAAGAGACAATTTGAATGTTTCCAATACAAAGTAATAATAAATTTTTGTGGTGATGAACATACTAATTATCCTATTTTATCAATACACATTGTATTTTTCCATCAAAAAACATTATGCTGTACCCATAAATAATATGTCAATTTAAAAAGTGCAAAAATAAGTTGAATGAATGAAATATAAAAGTAGGACATTAGAAATGGAAGGTAATGGATTTAAGTTTAAACAATTGAAGTCGACATACACGTGAAATATTCAACCATGAACAATTCATTTGACTCAAGATCTCTCAGTCAGGATTTAGAAAAACTAGTTTTTATCCCCCAAAAATCTGAAACACAACATAAAGACTATGTCACTTAGCTACTGGGGAATGTTTTGTAGATGTCCACACAGCATGCTTTCCCCCTCCAAATATTTATGGGACAGAATTACAAATTAAACTAGCATTAATCTAAATATTTGAAAGTTATATAATTAAACTAGTATATTCTTTAAAAAATATGTTCTGGCCTCCTCTGCTGACAAATATATTATGATGATGACCAATCTGAATATAAAATTCTCTAAAATTTTCAAAATTTCCAGCAAGAATGTGGAGGCCCAGGGAGAGCTGACTAGTAGCTCTGGGTCATAGCTTGTCTCCCTTCTCACTATACTGAGGTGAGTCCACACAGCAAGTATCATATACTCACATGACCAAGATTTATATACTCCTTTTAGAATTCTGTCCCAGAGCCAATGCTAGTCTCCAAGGACACCTACACATGCTGCATGGCTGCTCTCAGAAGAATGTGCTTCTGGAGAAAGATTAAACAGACCCTGGTAGAATATTCAAGAGAATTTCAGGACCCTAAGTACACAGACCATAGTCTAGAACAGAGCAGACTCTTGAAAAGGTTTCCTCTTGCCTTGGTCTGAGAGCAAAACTGCTTATTAGAGAATCCCTGAAAAATGCCAGATGAGTAAGAGAAAAAACCTTTGGCTGCAGGAGACAGAAATGAAGTAGACAAAGAAACATAACACAAGAAGCCTTTGAAAGACAGAGTGAATTGAAATCTCATGATTTTGAGATTTCTCTAGCTAACCTTTATGTGCCTGATTTTGAGGAGGAGTTTTTCTAGTTTAACAATGTTTTTCTAGATCATGTTAGTGGGTTTCTGTTTGTACGATCAATCCATAACCAAGAAAATATAATTGTTGAGGCTATAAGACTGCCCAGGGAGGACATGTATAAAACTGGCTAAAAATATGACCTGTTATTTTACCAAATGACAGAACCAATATATCATATATAAGACACAAGACCCATGGTCTGAGAGAAGGGAACAAAGAATAAGAACATTTTTTTTTTTTTAGAGTTTTTTGCTCTAGGGCACACACTAGCCAGAAAGACAGAAACAGAGAGACAGAAAGTGAGAAATCAACCCCAAGGGAGAAGGCCACACCACAATCCCTTCTCCTCCATTCTCCTGTTGGGATCTTGGGCATGCACGCACACAAGCCCGGCGTCAATTTAAGCCACCGGGTCTGGGACTCAAACTGCGGTAGACTACATGGGAGTTCAGTGACATAGCCATTATGCTAACTGCTGGTTCCTTAGAACAAATTTTTATTAATTTTACTAGCCTTTCTTAAATTGTTTCTCTTCCCCTTTCTGCTTATTCTAAGTATTAGAATCTATACAAGCACAAAAGTCTACTATCTTGATACAAGCTCACTACTGCACAGTCATCGCTCATGTTCTGGAATCCAGCATTTTAAAAGTCCTGTATTTTACATCCTCTCAGAGAACAGATACCTGACTGTTAAACAATGTTCACACAGAAAACATGGCCATAAATTTGCTCTAAGAAATATTGTGCTGATGAATGTGTGAGAGGGGAAAAGGTAAAGAAACAAACAAAAACTACTGTTTCTCAATTTCACCAAAAATTTAGCATATGACAAGAAATGAAAAACAGAATCACAGAGGCAAAGACAAGCTGCCTTGTGGGTTGGGAGAGGAAAAACATAAAAGAAAAACAAAGAAAAAGAATCACATCACATAGGAAAATAAGCTTTCTCATTTCCACGAATCAGACACAAGTAATTACAAAGGAGTTAGAGATTTTAGAAGTCCATCAGGCATAATGGTTCAAACCTCCATACAAATCAACAGAAAATTCAGAGTATCATGTGAGTTCTTGCATTGAGGGAGTAGATTGTGCAAATGGCATTAAAAAAAAAAAAAACTAAATTGTTAAACGGAATAGCTGTCTTGAGACCAAATAAACCACCGACAGATGAAATTCTGCTCAACCTAATCATAAGGGACTTAAGTGCTAAACAGAAAAGAATCAGAAGCTAGCCACTTTGGAATTACTACATCAGCAAACAAAAAGAGGCATCATTGTAGTACCATACATATCACAATATCTTCAAGCTTATAAATAGCTAATGCACAGAGACAAAGACTAAATATTGATAAATATAAAGCAATTTCTATCTGAAAAAGGAGAATATTTATGAGATGAAGAAATTACATATGCATTAGGAGTAACATGAACTCAATGGATGTAGAATGGAAAATAGTTCAGAAATGGGTTAGCTATCATGTTATCCAATCTTCTCATTTTACACCTCAGAAATCTAAGCAGAGAGTAAATGCTGTCTAACAAAATGGATGCTTCCTTCTCAGTCAAGGCAACTAAGAAAAATGGGGCAGTGACCACAATTCGCCTGAGGCTAATTTTAAATGTTCAGTGTAAGCTAACAAAAACAATAAAACAAACAAACAAAATATTTAGCTATTTCTCTCTTTCAAAATTAACTCATTAAAATAGTTATCCCTTCAAAAATATCTTAATTATTTAATAAAAACAAGTACTAATTCAGTATCTATTTTGCTTAGCATTTAATAAAATTTAATGAAGAAATTTAATGAGAAATTTAATGAAATTTTATAAAGTAAAAAAAAAGTATAAAACATATAGAAATGTAGTAGGCCAGCAGGTAGCATTGTGGTTAAGGTACTGGATCCCACATAGTCGACCCTGCGATTTGAGTCCTAGAGTTGATGGCTTGAGAATAACATGTGCATTCAAGCCCAATATCCCAACAGGATACTGGAGAAGGAATTGTGGCACAGTCATCCTCCCTGGGAGGTAATTTCTCACTTTCCTTCTCTCTTGCTCTGTCTTTAGCAAGCACATATACCTGATTGAAAAAAAAAAAAAAAGAAAAAAGCTTACAGTTAGTTTTGATTTATAATGAAGACCAACCTCAAGGTTGACATTAAATATCTATAACCCCCAAAATAAAATGCATTCTATTTTAATAATTTTCACTTGCTATAGTACAAAATAAATATATCCTTCCTAACAGTTTATGCTGAGATT
>NW_006159654.1:0-7882 GCF_000334495.1 Tupaia belangeri chinensis | reverse complement strand
AGGGAGAAGGCCACACCACAATCCCTTCTCCTCCATTCTCCTGTTGGGATCTTGGGCATGCACGCACACAAGCCCGGCGTCAATTTAAGCCACCGGGTCTGGGACTCAAACTGCGGTAGACTACATGGGAGTTCAGTGACATAGCCATTATGCTAACTGCTGGTTCCTTAGAACAAATTTTTATTAATTTTACTAGCCTTTCTTAAATTGTTTCTCTTCCCCTTTCTGCTTATTCTAAGTATTAGAATCTATACAAGCACAAAAGTCTACTATCTTGATACAAGCTCACTACTGCACAGTCATCGCTCATGTTCTGGAATCCAGCATTTTAAAAGTCCTGTATTTTACATCCTCTCAGAGAACAGATACCTGACTGTTAAACAATGTTCACACAGAAAACATGGCCATAAATTTGCTCTAAGAAATATTGTGCTGATGAATGTGTGAGAGGGGAAAAGGTAAAGAAACAAACAAAAACTACTGTTTCTCAATTTCACCAAAAATTTAGCATATGACAAGAAATGAAAAACAGAATCACAGAGGCAAAGACAAGCTGCCTTGTGGGTTGGGAGAGGAAAAACATAAAAGAAAAACAAAGAAAAAGAATCACATCACATAGGAAAATAAGCTTTCTCATTTCCACGAATCAGACACAAGTAATTACAAAGGAGTTAGAGATTTTAGAAGTCCATCAGGCATAATGGTTCAAACCTCCATACAAATCAACAGAAAATTCAGAGTATCATGTGAGTTCTTGCATTGAGGGAGTAGATTGTGCAAATGGCATTAAAAAAAAAAAAAACTAAATTGTTAAACGGAATAGCTGTCTTGAGACCAAATAAACCACCGACAGATGAAATTCTGCTCAACCTAATCATAAGGGACTTAAGTGCTAAACAGAAAAGAATCAGAAGCTAGCCACTTTGGAATTACTACATCAGCAAACAAAAAGAGGCATCATTGTAGTACCATACATATCACAATATCTTCAAGCTTATAAATAGCTAATGCACAGAGACAAAGACTAAATATTGATAAATATAAAGCAATTTCTATCTGAAAAAGGAGAATATTTATGAGATGAAGAAATTACATATGCATTAGGAGTAACATGAACTCAATGGATGTAGAATGGAAAATAGTTCAGAAATGGGTTAGCTATCATGTTATCCAATCTTCTCATTTTACACCTCAGAAATCTAAGCAGAGAGTAAATGCTGTCTAACAAAATGGATGCTTCCTTCTCAGTCAAGGCAACTAAGAAAAATGGGGCAGTGACCACAATTCACCTGAGGCTAATTTTCAATGTTCAGTGTAAGCTAACAAAAACAATAAAACAAACAAAATATTTAGCTATTTCTCTCTTTCAAAATTAACTCATTAAAATAGTTATCCCTTCAAAAATATCTTAATTATTTAATAAAAACAAGTACTAATTCAGTATCTATTTTGCTTAGCATTTAATAAAATTTAATGAAGAAATTTAATGAGAAATTTAATGAAATTTTATAATGTAAAAAAAAAGTATAAAACATATAGAAATATAGTAGAAACTATTTCTCTCTTTCAAAATTAACTCATTAAAATAGTTATCCCTTCAAAAATATCTTAATTATTTAATAAAAACAAGTACTAATTCAGTATCTATTTTGCTTAGCATTTAATAAAATTTAATGAAGAAATTTAATGAGAAATTTAATGAAATTTTATAATGTAAAAAAAAAGTATAAAACATATAGAAATATAGTAGAAAAGCAGGTAGAATTTAATGAGAAATTTAATGAAATTTTATAAAGTAAAAAAAAAGTATAAAACATATAGAAATGTAGTAGGCCAGCAGGTAGCATTGTGGTTAAGGTACTGGATCCCACATAGTCGACCCTGCGATTTGAGTCCTAGAGTTGATGGCTTGAGAATAACATGTGCATTCAAGCCCAATATCCCAACAGGATACTGGAGAAGGAATTGTGGCACAGTCATCCTCCCTGGGAGGTAATTTCTCACTTTCCTTCTCTCTTGCTCTGTCTTTAGCAAGCACATATACCTGATTGAAAAAAAAAAAAGAAAATAGCTTACAGTTAGTTTTGATTTATAATGAAGACCAACCTCAAGGTTGACATTAAATATCTATAACCCCCAAAATAAAATGCATTCTATTTTAATAATTTTCACTTGCTATAGTACAAAATAATATATCCTTCCTAACAGTTTATGCTGAGATTCTAATCCCTAATATGATATAAGATGATCATCTATAAGCTAAGAAGCAGTCCCTCATCAACACAAAACCTGCTGTTGTCATGATTTTGGACTTCCAAATCTCCAGAACTGTGAGAAAATATATTTCTATTGTTTATAAACCACTCAGTCTATGGTATTCTGTTAGAGCAGCAAATAGATTAAGAATCTACCTCATCAACCTTGATTAATGACTTAAACTGTGTCAGATATATTAGGAGCCACACATCCACTCTTTAGGTATATTCACTATTTCCCCTTCATTATCTTTCAACTAGAATACCAGCCATAGAAATCCTTGAAAATCTTCATCAACTCCAGAGGATTTCAGCTTTGTACATAGTGAGTCTAAGTTTGTAGCCCTAGAAACTAAAATTAAAGGAAAAGCCCCTTTCTTTACAAAGACTTCTGATCTCACACTCCAGCTACAGAACTCCTCCATGCTTCTTTACAAAGACTTCTGATCTCACACTCCAACTGATCTCAGAACTCCTTCATGTCCACACCTGCAGCATTGCATGTAAGCTTACCACATTTTCCCAATCCAATCTCTCTTCATTTTCACATGAACTTTTCTCTACGAGATTCATAACCCCTTATCACTTCCATCAGATGTCGTCTCTTATCCTCCACCCCTCTTGGCATGCTATGTATCTACCTTCTTAGCGGTTCCGATTCATTCTTGAATTCATCTCATTGCAATTCTATATAACTGGCTATTTGCACAACAACCACTTTGGTAAAGAATACAGTTTAAGTTTTATCATATATTGATAAGTTTCTTACTGAGTCTCTGTAGTACTTACTTGTCATATCAAGTATCCTGGAACATTATTGCAAGTTAACAACCTGCTCTTCCCATCATTCCTGAGGCAGCCACTGACAGTAGGGTAGCTAAGGTCCTTGCCCATGTTGGATTCTTCCATAGTTTCAATTAGAGCTTTTGCTTGCAGCATGGATGGATTTTGTAAAAGGAGTCAGATAAGATTAAGATAGAATGCAAAGCTTTCTAAAAACAACAAAAAAAAAAACTGACACCACAATGATATACCATCTAACCTCAATCAGAATGGCTAAAATCAAAATAAATAAATAAATAAATAATGCTAAGTACTGTCAAGGCTGTGATGAAAAGGGAACACTTAAACACTGTTGGTGGGAACGTAAATTAGTACAGTTACTGTGGACAATAATATAGAGGTTCCTCAAAGACCTACAAATTGAACTATCATATGATCCAGCAATTCCACTCCTGAGTATTTACCCAAAGGATACAAATACACTTGGTAAGAAAAGTACTTGGACACCCATGTTTATTGTGGTATTATTCATAACTACTAAAACATGAAGCCAACCCAAATGTTCACGAACATATGAATGGATTGAAAAAGTGTGGCGGGGCACATATACAGTATGGAATCCTACCCAGCCATAAAAAAAGACCCTGACATTTGATAGAGTGACAAACATGAACGATTATGCAAACTAGATTATGAAAGAGAGACAATGTATGTCCTATTTCATATATACCAAATGTCCATGCTCTATGGCAGAAACTGAAAGATTAGAAGATATAAAAGCATAGAAGACAATTGTGGATACTAGACACAGTGTGAGAAGAGGGTGGGAAATGGGAGAAGGTGAGAGGAAAGGAATCAAGTGAAAAAAGAAAAAGGGAATAAAAAGAAAGAAGCAAAACATTTAAGGGACACAGGAAGGGAAAATTATCTGTTCATGGTAATATATATGATGATATCTTTAACTGGACTAATATGCAGTGTATTCACACTGGGAAAATTCATTTTACAAACTGTAATGATGTACAGTGGTTGAATTTTTAAAAATAAATAAATGAAAAACTAAAAATATTTAATATTTAATTTGTAAAAATAAAAATTATATATATATAACAAATACACTTGGTAAGAAAAGTACTTGGACATCCATGTTTATTGTGGTATCATTCATAACTACTAAAACATGGAACCAACCCAAAGTTCACGAACATATGAATGGATTGAAAAAGTGTGGCACATATACAGTATGGAATACTATTCAGCCATAAAAAAGACCCTGACATTTGATAGAGTGGACAAACATGAACGATTTACTACTAAGTGATGCAAACTAGATTATGAAAGAGAGGCAATGTATGTCCTATTTCATATAAACCAAATGTCCATGCTCTATGGCAGAAACCGAAAGATTAGAAGATATAAAAGCATAGAAGACAATTGTGGATACTAGACACAGTGTGGGAAGATAGATAGATAGATAGATAGATAGATAGATAGATAGATAGATAGATAGATAGATAGATAGATAGATAGATAGATAGATAGATAGATAGATAGATAGATAGATAGATAGATAGATAGATAGATAGATAGATAGATAGATGAGAGATAGATTCACTAAGAACCAAGCATCTGAAAATCTCCACTCTGGGAGACTTTAGTCTAATGTACACCATCATTAACCCCTTGGATGTTGTTTTGCTATTGTTCTCAACATTATGTTGAAAAATTGCATTCACAGTTGGCTCCACTGTTCCCCATACTGAAATGCTATCTAGTTTCTAGCCTCACAAAGAAAATATCTAAGAAGGGAAATGATTTCTTTAAGTCACTGGACATTGTGCAATGAGCTATTTAGAATTATATATGGAATACTTTTGGTGCTACAGATACTTGGAAATCTATATTTGAAGCCATTTTGCTGATTCTCTACAACTCTTAGAGATCATATTGTTGTATGACTATGACTCATGATGTAATTCCTGTGGACTTTATTACTAAGGGACATTATCCCTCCGCTAAATAAGTATATCTCATATGCTGCAGTTGTAAGTTTCCTTTGACTTCATTCTTCTAATCAACCACTTTCCAGACGGCTATCTTATGTACAAAGGCTTTTCTACATCCCTCAGTAAAACTTAGGCTATATTCCTTCACCCAAAGAGGCTCCAAGGTAGCAAGGTGTTACAAGAAAATAAAAATTGAGATACAAGGGGAAAGGGCAGAAAACCAAGAATATATATTACAGAAATATCTGCACATATTTAAAAAAAAAAAGAAGGTTAAAGTTCATGTTTATAGAAACATGAATACTAAATAGTTGTTAGCAATTATTAGTTAGAAGGAAGCACAGATTTAATGGATAAGTTAGAGAATCAATTGTCCATCAAAACATTAACTTTGAAACTTGAAAAGACCTTTACAGAAGTTACAAAACAACAGAAATACAAAAAACAAACAAACAAACAAAACCCAGCTCCGAATAGAGTCTTAGAACAAAGTATGTGAGGTGTCTGAAAGTGCAGAATATATAAAAAAGACTGCAATGATATAGTTAAAAAAAATACAGGAGTCAGTTCACAAGACCTAAATTCTAGATGTTGGTCTGTTGCTTAAAGACCTGCCATGCATGTGTCAGTTCATCCAATAGCTACTTTATCTTTTGCACATGAATAATACCATGTTCCATTTCTCAGAACTGTATAAAGAATAATGTTAGCATTTCAGATAGGATAATATTGTGAGTAAGGTAAAATACCTTGTAAATCAACATATTAACTACTACTTGAGCAAATTAATAACATTTTATTCATTTCAGCATCAGGTTGCAATGATACAGGACTGTTGTGATATGCCCCTGTCAACACTCCAACAGGAACTCTGCTTTTAGATTTGAACCCAATCAACCCTCTCAAGGGAAACTATACTTCCTCATAAAAATGGAATTTCCTTGGCTGAGTTATTCTCCAGAGAGACAGAGTTTTCTTTTTATTATGGGCATATATTACAGTGAAGATGCAGTCCGGAAAATTTTATTCTGGGAACAAAAGACTGAAAACTTACTTACATATGGAACTGAGAAAGTGAGAAGTACAGCCTCCACTTGCATATCACAAAATCCCATATGCTAAGAATTTTGAGACTCTAAAGTCTGATGCTGAATCCACACAAATAATTTTACTTCTGAGACACAATATTAATCACAAGTTCACACAAGATCAACGTACCTTCTATACAGTCAACATGGCAGGTGATAATTATTTTTCCAATTAATTCTAGTATTTACTTATGTTCATAGACTCTGCTAAAGAAACTCCTCAATGATGTTTTGCAATTGTTTTCAACATTATATGATATGCCCTTGTCGATACTCCAGTAAGAACTTCTTTGACTCGAACTCAATCAGCTCAGTGGTACCATTTTTCTTTCACTACATTTTACTTTCCACTTTGCTTAACAAAGATAATCTGGGAATATTCAGGATACAACTAGAATATAACTACTAATTGGTTTTACTAAATCTTTCAATTTAAGTGAAAATCATGTGACTTACAAATATTTTTTTATTTAAGACACTAGTGTCTTTAAGTTTAACATGGTCATTGAATATGTGTGGATCTTCTAAAATCAACTATAATGAGAGTAATGTGGGGAGGAAGTCTCTTTTACAAGAGACAAAAAAGGACAGAAAATGAATGATAGCAGATACAGTGTCAAGGGAACTTCTATAGCTAGAAAGCAGAAGGACACGTTGCAATTCATTAAACAGACCGGAGATCACTGAATACTAGGCTAATCATCAGGAGAAAAAGAAAAAAGATAAAGATTTATTTTGTCATAGAAGCCTGGATTAGGTCAGATGTTTGGGGAAATTAATATTTACTTTTGAAAACAGGAATATAGGGAGACACTAAAATCAGAAGCATTTACTGAAAGTCTATTTAAGAAGAAATTTGACTCTCAGGTTCTCTAACCTTTTATTGCCTCCTTAACACCATAACGAAAGTCTGGGCTTGAGGTCATACTATCGCAGAAGGGTGGAGCAAACATAAAACAGGTATAAATAAAAGTCTATAGTGGGGATCAGCAGATGATGTAATGGTTACATCACTGGACTCCCACATAATTGACTGTGGTTCAAATCCTGGACCCATCAGCTTAAAACTCACACCAGGTGCATGTGGTGTACATGCCCAAGATACCAAGAGGAAAAGGGATTGTAGTATGACCATTCCCCATTCACCTATAATTCCCTTAACTGAATCCATGGAAGTAACTCTGCCCCAGTTTTCTTAGGACCAAATTAAAGCTAGACTTTTATTGAAAAACCAAATATTTCCTGTCCCAAACCAGTACCTCCTCACCCCTCTTCTGAGTACACTTACTCAATAAATTAAGTACACCCAAATCTCTGTATTAGGCTCTGTTTCTAGGGAACTTAAAGTAGACCTCATCTAATGTATTTAAATACAGTACATTGAGAGAAACTATCTCTTACAGTTTAGAAATAAATTTCTATAAAAACAGTGACAAAAGAGGCAATTATTAAACCACAAATAAAAGTGCTTATACTAGAAAGAAAATAATTATATTACACTATATGATTCCATTATGAGTAAACACAAAATATTCATTTAATCTAATATGTGAGATAAGTGTATAGAGGACAGTGAGAGAAAATACTCATATGAAGGTCCATGATGAGCAGTAAAAACAGCAAATAAGTCAATGGGGCCAGCAGATGGCATAGTGGTTACATTGCTGTATTCCCACATGAACAACCGGGGTTCAAGTCCCAGACCCAGTGGCTTGCATGCCCAAGATCTTAGGAGGAGAGTGGAAGAGAA
>NW_006159653.1:2615309-2620729 GCF_000334495.1 Tupaia belangeri chinensis | reverse complement strand
ATGTGTAGGTGCTGGGGGTCCATGGGGTGTAAATGCTGATACTGGTGTAAACACCCAGCTTCCTGGCCATGGTTGGACTCCCAACTTAATACCTGCTCAGTCCAGATGCCACCAGTGTCATAAATGCTCTCAACCACATTTGTGTAAGCTCCCTCTGCCTCCATAGTCCCCCTAGGGGTCCACCAGATAGGAGCTCCAGGGGCTGGGAGGGACAGCCCCCTTCTGGTCCCACTCAGTCCCTGAAGCACTCCCCTGGCCAGGGCCAGCAGGCAGAAGGCCCACAGATTGGATGTTCCTGGCAGTGGCAGGGTGGCTAGCCTACGAACTGGGGAACCCCCTGGCCAATGGGACCAGCCATGTGGATGACATAATCTACTCTCCAAATCAAATGAAATTGTCCTCCGTGGTTCTGGGAGCTTCCCGCTGGTGGGGAGGTGGCCGTCGGTAGGCGTCCTTCCGGCCACTTGAAGCAGCGCAGAGCAGGTGGTCCAGGAGGCAGGCTCTGGCTCATGGCCTGGCAGAGGCGGGGCGGGGGGAGTGCAGTTCCCAGTAGCAGGTGGCGCAGGTCTGGGTGGTGGGGAGGGCAGCTGCACATCCTCCAGGGAGAAGGGCCGAGGGAGTGCCCGTGGAGAGGTGAGGAGGGGGCGGAGCTCAGGCTCTGGGTTGGGCTGGCCCCAAATGCTCACGTTCAGAGGAAGTCATGTCCGTGTGCTACCCTCCTGCGTCCCATCGAGCAGGGACCCACATTTGTGCTCACGGAACAGCAGCCACTACGCCAAGGTCTGGAAGCGAACCCATGTCCCCGGGGCACCAACACTGAGTACAGCCGAGGGCGTTGGCTTGTTTCCAGAACTCTGGGAAGACCTGGTCCCTTCCCTTCCTCCCCTTGGACCTGAGGCTCCTTGTTTGTGGGGGGTGGGCAGGGCAGGAGCCAAGACCTGCTTTTGGGACGTGGCTCAGGCTGGGGACCGTGTTCAGGCCACCCTCCCACAGGACCCTGTTCCTCAGCTTTCCAAGCCTCAGGTCAGAAGGACTCGGTAGGAGTGCTCCACACGCCCCACCTCAGAATTCGCCCCTGCCGGGGAGGAAGGGCTGTGCAGGACCAGCGGGTTGAGGCCATGGAGGACCAGGGTGGGAGACAGAAGAGACCCAGGGAGGGACAGAGAAGCCAGTGGGAGACGGAGGCAGGCCTGGGCCCTGCTGGTCCCCAAACCTACTCCATTCTTACATCCATGTATTAGCAACAGCGTTCCCCAGCTGACCGCCTGGCAGTGTGTCAGAATCCAGGGGGGTCTCCAGGTTTGGGGAGGCAGGCTGGAAGAATGTCACTGAAGGGGACAGACGAGGCCATTTGCACCCAGGCAATGGCCCGACTGAGATGCCACCCCGAGGAGCTCAGGGAAATGATGAGCTGGGCCCGGCTCAGAGTTCCGGGGTTTCCCGGCAGCCAGGCCAGGGCGGAAGGGAGTCTGGAACGGGGCAGAGCACAGCAGGTCCTGGGCAGAGGAGGGCCAGGTGGCCGTGGGCGCTGCCCAAATCCCTGACAAGGGCTGTGTCGGGCCCCGCCCTGAACCGCAGTGGCAGGACCAAGCAGCCTCCAGTCGTCCCTGTGCCCAGCAAGCCTGGCCAGGCTAGTGCACATGGGATTTGAGGCCTCACGTTCCCAAGGACGTTCTGATGTGAGAAACCAAAAGCCTTCTGGGAAGTGAGCTGTTTCGTGGGGGTAGACAGCAGGAGGCCAGGGCTGGGTCTGCCTCCAGCCCTACTCCCTCCCCAGGGCCCGGTGCTGGGACATCCTGGGGACGAAGTGGGGTTCTTACCTCATCTCCTACCCAAGTGAGCTAGAGGTCACTGCTCCGGGTGGAAGTGAAGAAGCCAGGCCGCAGCGGAGGGCAGTCCCCTGGCCAGCCAAGCATGTGCCATGGCAGACTTCACTGGGTGGAGCAGTGGCAGCTGCCTGCACTGAGGCCTCAGCAGGCTCAGGCCCCTGGGCAGCCGGGCTCTGGTCCCTAACTCACTGCCACGGTCAGCTTGACCAGAGGACACGAGGCAGCCCTCGGCTGTTCCGGGCGGCCTGCCCCATCTGCAGCAGACGGCCTGGCTGCCAGGCGCCGAGAGCTTCCTGGCGGGCAGCACCTCCCTGGTGGAACTTGGCCCTGAGCAGAGCCCACAGGCTCCCCTGGGAGGACACTGGGAAGCCACGCTGTCGCTCTGCCCCGGGCACCTCTCCCTCCCAGTTTGAATCTGCCCTCTCACTGCAGTAGCCGTAACTGTGAGCTTCAGCCAATCCCTGACCCTGAAGGAGGCCAGTGGCCCTCAGACTCAGTCGTCCCTTGGTGTCTGGCACGGAAGAGCCCCCATGTCTGTATTGGTGAGCTCCCATGCCCCCCAGAGCTGCCTGGAGGCTCCACGTGGCTGTGGGGTCTGTGGGAGGGCAGAGCAGGAACCAGGCTTAGCACAGCCTGGATGGTCACTCAGGGCCGGCCTCCACTCTGTGGGTCCCGGAAAGGACCATCGCTTTTAGCAGCAGGTGGCACCCAGGGAGTCCCCAGTGCGCCCACAGTGAGGAACGCTGACGTGTTCTGATGGGGCTTGGCTGTGCGCGGTTCCTAGGGAAGGAGTAGATGGGGCGCAGGGGACAAAACCGGCAGCCAGAACCTCTGGGTCACAGGCCAGAGAGGGCCGGTGCGGTCCCTGGCTCCTGGGCCGCATCACGGAGTGTGTCTGGGCCCCGATGTCCATAGGGGCTGAAAGCCCGAGGGTCCCCAAGAGCCCTGGGCCCAGGCAGGTGAGGCTGGACAAGGCTCTGCCGGGCTCGGTCCCGCTCCCTCTCCCCCAGGGGGCGCCAGGCGGGCCCTGCGGCAGGAGGAAGCACAGGGGGCGCCCTACCGCGGAGCCGAGGCCATGGGCGCGCGGGTCCGGGCGCTGCTGCTGGCGCTGCTGCTGTGGCCTGGAGCAGCTGGGTGAGCTCAGGGGGCGCTGCTGGTCGGACTGGGGGTGCTGGGGAGGATGGGGTCCTGGAGGCTGGTGGCCGGGGGAGCTCACCCTGTTGCCTCTGCCCAGAATCCCAGGCCGCGAACCGGATTCCAGGTAAGGCACCCTGACGCGCCCTTCCCGCGCTGTGCACGTGGGCGGGTGCAAAGGCGCCTCAGTTTTTCCTCTTCCCCGTCCCAGGACCCTGGAACACTGAGCTGCTCTCAGGTACCTGAAGGGCCTTCGGGAGAGGGTTGGAGGGGTGCGGGCGGTGTCGTCCGACCACGGGACGCGGGGGCAGCGTTCTCTTTCCTGTCGCGCGCAGGTCCCTGGGCGGGCGCTTCTCTCTGGGGAGCCCTTCTTTGCAGGCACTGTGAGGGGCGAGGCCGGCGAGGCGGGTCTGGTCCCCGTAGCTCAGTCGCCAGTCCGGCCGTCCATCCCAGACTCCTGCGGTGACCGGGATACCACCTCTCTGATCGTGGGCGGAGTGGAGTCCGCGCGCGGGCGCTGGCCGTGGCTGGGCAGCGTGCGTTTCGAGAACCATCATGCCTGCGCGGGGAGCCTGCTGAGCCGCCGCTGGGTGCTCTCGGCCGCGCACTGCTTTGAAAAGTGAGTCTGGGGGACCAACAGTTAGCCTAATGGCTATGTTGCTGGACTCCCACGTAGTCGACCGCGTTTCGCGTCCCGGACCCGATGACTTAAAACTACCGCCGTGCGCGTGTGCGTGCGTGCCCAAGATCCCAGGAGAATGGAGAAGGGATTGCAACGTGGCCATCCTCCCTGGGGGGTGATTTCTCGCTTTCTGTCTCTCTGTCTCTCTCTGGTGAGCGCACGCGCCCTATAGCAAAAAACAAAAACAAAACTCTCAAAAAAAAAAGTGAGTCTGGGGGCACCTAGGGGCATTGCAGCGCTGACCGTTCGGGCCTCGCTGCATGTGGGCTTCCCCAGGACACCTGGGTGGGGAGCGGACTTGGAGCACCCTGCTGCTCCGCCCCAGGGCGCCCAGGTTTTGGGACTTCGGCTGTGGCCTCTCTGGACTCTTCTGCTTCTGCAGGCCCTTTGGGCCTAAGGGTGAGGAGGTCGCAGTCCCCTGCAGCCTGACCCCCAGAGGCCACCGTCCTCCCAAGCCACTGCCCTCTTCCCTGCCAGGTACAACAATCCCTTTGACTGGACCGTCCAGTTTGGCGAGGTGACTTCAAAACCTTGGTTCTGGAACCCGTGGACGTACAGCAATCTGTACAAAGTGGTGGACATCATCATCAACCCCAAGTATGTCAGGGCGTTCCACGACATCGCCCTGCTGAGGCTGGACTCCTCTGTCTCCTTCAATCAGTATGTCCAGCCCATCTGTGTCCTGTCCTCCAACTCCAAGTTCCTGCACCGCCCTGACTGCTGGGTGGCCGGCTGGGGCGTCCTGGATGAGAATCAAAGTGAGCTGGGGCAGACGGGCCTTGCCGCAGGCGTCCTTCCTCCCGGCTGCAGGCCCAGCAGCCCCTTGCTTAGAGGGCCCCTCCCCTCGGCCTGCCGAGCATCGTCTCTGCAGCTTAGTCTGTTAGTCCACCTGCAGGGGCAGGACCCGAACCCTCCGTCCTCTCTCCCATCCAGAGGTTTCGTGGGCTAGAAGGGAGAGCGGAGAGGGAGGCCCGGGGCCAGGCTGCGTTTCCTAGCCTGTGCATTGAGGGGGAGGAGGGCGGGCAGCCTTGTGAGAAAGGCGGGTAGCCTTGTGAGAAAGGCCTCAGCCGCTGATGTTGTAAAATTGAGCTTTGACTCAGCAACCAGTTTGGAAGTACTGTATGCAACTGGAGGTTTCAGTCGATTCACAAAATTGTAACCCCCACTCTCTAGTTGCAGAACATTCTTGTCATCTCAAGGAGAGATCCCAAACTCCTTCATCATGGCTGTCCATCCTGTGTCCATGGGCCCACGCCCCACACTAACCTGCTGTCTGTCTCGGGGCATCTGCCCGTTCTGGGCACGCCATGTACAGGAATCACACCGCATGTGGCCCTGTGTCCTGGCTTCTTGGACACGATTTAGTGTCTTCCAGGTTCGTCTGCTTTATGGTCTGCAACGCTGCTGCATCCCCCCTCCCTTTTTGAAGTCTCATTCACCCCAAGTTTGAGGCATGTTGTAAGATGTGTCAGAATCAGTTTTTTTTAAAGAAATTTTTAAATTTAGCTTTATTTATTTTACTTATTTATTTGACCAGAGAAAGAGAGAGAAAGAAAGTGAGAAAGCAAGCCTCCAGTTCTGGGACTTGAACCATGGTCAGGCACGTGGGAGTCTAGCACCCTTAACCACCACACAACCTGCCGGCCCCAGAACTTAGTTCTTTTTAAAAATTATTTATTTAATTTTACTAGTTATCATTATTATTATCTTCATTTGTTATAGGGTTCACGTGCTCATCGAGAGAGAGAAAGTAAGCCATCAGGTTCAGGACTCTA
>NW_006159653.1:2606148-2612976 GCF_000334495.1 Tupaia belangeri chinensis | reverse complement strand
CTCAAATATTTTTTTTTAAAAAAAAAGTAACCGGGTTAGCCAGTGGCATGGTGGTTAAGGCAGCACATGGCAACTGAATAGTTTGAGTCCCAGGTCCTGCAGCTGGAGAGACAGGCTGGGTCGTGCGCATGCGTGCCGAACACCCAAACAGAAGGAGAAATGGAGAAGGGGTTGTGGCGTGACTGTTCCCCATGGGGGGTGCTTTCTCACGCTCCTTTTCTCTCTGTCTTGCTCTGTGTTTCTGGGGGAGCACATGTACTCTCTGGCAAATTAAAAAAGAAATAGGCTGGCAGGTGGCGTTGTGGTTAAGGTGCTGCACTCCCACATAGCTGATTGTGGTTTGAGTCTTAGACCTGGCTGTTTGCTTTCTCACTTTCCCTTTCTATCTCCTCTGTCTCTCTCTGGTGAGACTGAAAAATAATAATAACGAATAAAATTAAACAAATATTTATTTATTTTTCATTTTATTTATTCATTATTATTTTTTTAAATTTAGCTTTATTTATTTTATTTATTTATTTGACCAGAGAAAGAGAGAGAAAGAAAGTGAGAAAGCAAGCCTCCAGTTCTGGGACTTGAACCATGGTCAGGCACGTGGGAGTCTAGCACCCTTAACCACCACACAACCTGCCGGCCCCAGAACTTAGTTCTTTTTAAAAATTATTTATTTAATTTTACTAGTTATCATTATTATTATCTTCATTTGTTATAGGGTTCACGTGCTCATCGAGAGAGAGAAAGTAAGCCATCAGGTTCAGGACTCTAACCGGCCAGCCATGTCCAGTGCCCTAAGCTTCACGCCTGCTGGCCCCAGTGATTTTTATGGCTGAGTATATTCCATTGTACAGAGAGCCACGCAGTGATTATCCACCATGTTGGATGGACAGTGAGGCTGTCTGAGTGTCACGACTAAAGCTCTGTGGACGTCAGCGTGCAAGCTTCAGCCTGCACGTCCCTCTTCAGCTATTCAGGGGCATGCGTAGGAGGGCAGGGGCTGAACTGCCTGGTAGCCCTGCCTCGCCTGTTAAGGACCCACCGGGCAGTAGCAGCTGCAACATTTACATTCCCATTTCCCCCCATTCTCAACACTTGTTTTTTTCTAGTTAAAAAAATTATACTGGGACCAGCAGATAGCATAATGGTTGCGATGCTGGACTCCTATGTAGTCAACAGCAGTTCAAGTCCTGGACCCGGCGGCTTAAAACACGCTGGGTGCCTGTGCATATGTGCCCAAAATATCAAGAGGAGAATGGGGGAGGAGGGACTGTGGTGTGGCCATCCTCTCCTGGGAGTGATTTCTCACTTTCTGTCTGTCTGTCTTTCTGGCAAAACACATATGCCCTATAACAAGCATCTCTCTTTAAAAAAAAATTATACTAAATCTTGTTTCCTTGAGGACTTTGCAAACATAGTTTGTTATTAACATATAACTGTTCATGTTTGTGTGGGTACAATGCGATTTTACAGTTCACACATACAGTGTGTAGTGATGCGTTGAGGATAATTCGGACAATAATCACCTCAACTGTTTGCCATTACTTACGTGGGGACATTGGAAACTCTCCCTTTGAGTCACTTGGAGACACACAGCAAATCATTGCCAATATATTTTATATTTTATAGTACTGTATTTTATAGTACTCAAAATCATCTCTCCGATCTGCAGTCTTCTCTCTGGGATCAGCGGTTCTCTGCTCTCCCCTACCCCATAAACGTGCCCGCTTCTCTTTTATTATGGCTGTTTAAGTTCATTATCATGTTGTCACACAGAAACACCCGAGGTTGGGTGACTTACAGGGGAAAAAGGTTTATTCCACTTACAGTTCTGGTGACTAGAAAGCCCACAGGTGTGGGCCAGCCTCTGGTGCCAGGACACAGCATGGCGACAGAAGCAGAGAGGCAGGCAGGCCCACGCACCCGCTCTCCGGGAGCCAGTTGATCTCCTGAGACGGAGACAGGAACTCCCCCTCCTGTCAACAGTCACGACTCAGTTCGTGCCGTTTTTGTCCCTGTGACCCAAACACCACCTACTAGGCTCCGTGTCGGAAAGGTCCCACCACCTCTCCACACCCTTATATTGGGAGCCAAGCTTCCAGTACGTGAACTTTTGGGGGAAAACATATTCAAATTATAGATCGGCCATTCTGGTGGGTGTGCTGTCGAATCCCATTGTGGTTTTCTCTTACATTCCCCTAACGGCAAATGATTGGACTATCTCTCATGCATGTCCATTTATATATTTATTTTGGAGAAATACCCATTTCATTCCGTCACTTTACAGTATATTTTGAAATCAAGAAATGTGAGTCCGCGGGAGCAGCAGTTAGCGTAATGGCTATGTCGCTGGACTCGCACGTAGTCGACCGCGGTTCGTGTCTTGGACCCGGTGGCTTAAAACTCACGCCGAGCGCATGTGTGCGTGCCCAAGATCCCGAGAGGAGAATGGAGGAGAACGGATTGCGGCGTGACCATCCCCCCTGGGGGGTGATTTCTCGCTTTCTGTCTCTATGTCTCTCTCTGTCTCTCTGGCAAGCGCACGTGCCCTATGGCAAAAAACTCTCCAAAAAAAATAAAAAAGAAGAAACGTGAGTCCTCCTTGTTATACTTTTTCTTTCTTTTTGAAAAAGAATTATTTATTTAACTTTATTTATTGTTATTATTTTTAAGAAGTATTTTATTTATTTATTATTATTATTTTCACATGAATTTTGCTAGAGAAAGAGAGGAAGAATGAGAAAGCAAGCCACCAGGTCTGGGACTCGAACTGTGGTCAACCATGTGGGAATTCCAACACCTTAACCACTGTGCCACCTGCTGGTCCCATTACTACTATTATTTTAATTTGACTAGAAAGAGACAGAGGGAGAGAGAAAAAGAAAGTGAGAAAGCAAGCTGCCAGGTCTAGGACTTGAACCACAGTCAGCCTTGTGGGAGTCCAGCACCTTAATCACCATGCCACCTGCTGCCCCTCCCTTGTTATACTTTTTTGATATTGTTTTGATCTTAGCATCTTTTCAAATTGCATTTCTCTGATGGCTGGTGATGTTGAGCACTTTTTCAAATACTTTGCGGCCATTTGTATGACTTCTTTCGAGAAAGGTCTGTTCAGATTATTTGCCCATTTTCAAATCAGATGACGGGTGCTTTGCTCTTGAGTCATCTGAGTTCCTTGTACATTCTGGATGTCAGTCCCATTCTGTTGGTGTGTCATCGGTCTGTTGATTCTTACCTTTGCTGTGCAGATTTTTACTTTAATCTAGAGTCCCATGGGGACCAGCAGGTGGCGTCGTGGTTAAGGTGCTGGACACTCCACATGGCCAACCACGGTTTGAGTCCCGGACTTAGTGGCTTGCTCTCTCGCTTCCCCTCTGTCTCTGTCTCTGTCTCTCTCTAGTCAAATTGAAATAAATGAATGAATAGATAAAATAAGTAATTGTTGGTACCAGCAGTTGGTGTAATGGCTACATCACTGGACTCTCATGTAGTTGACCGCGGTTCAAGTCCTGGACCTGGTGGCCTCAACTCACGCTGGGTGCGTGTGCGTGCGTGCCCAAGATCCTGAGAGGAGAATGGAGAAAGGATTGCGGCGTGGCCATCCCCCCTGGGGGGTGATTTCTCACTTTCTGTCTCTCTGTCTCTCTCTGTCTTTCTGGTGAGCGCACGCGCCCTACAGTGAAAACCTCTCCAAACAAATAAATAATTATTTAAAAATATACAGCCCATTCCACCACTTTTGCTTTTGCTGCGCGCATTTTGGAGGTCTTATTCGTAAATTCTTTGTCAAGGCAGCCGTGAAGCATTTCCTCTGTGTTTTCTTCTAGTAGTCTCAGTTTCAAGTCTTACATTTTAGTCTTTTTTTTTTTTTGCCAGGCGGGGGGTGTCCTCCCAATGGGGGCCGGGTGACAACACACCGCTCTTTCCCACCACTTCGCGTCAGAACTCTAATGTGTGCACACGTGGCCAGAGTTTTCAAGCCGCTGGGGCTGGATTGGACCGGTCGGGCGGGGATCTGCTTCCTGCGTGCGGTTAGCCACAGCGCGTGGGGCCGCCCTGTGCCCCGTCTGCTGAGCTCACTGTGTACTGTGAGAGACGAGGTCCTCTCTGGCCTGTTTATGTTAGAGGCAAAGCTCTCAGGGGGATTCTTCTGCGGGCTTTCCATATACGGCCTTCATTATGTTGAGGTAGCTCCTGTTCCCATCGGGCTGTCAGAAAAGTCGTGACAGTTTTCGAAGTTCTTCTAGGCAAAAATGCTTCGTCGCCTTTCTGACAGCCCAGCAGTTTGGCGAGTGCCCGTCGGACGGTGGCGTGGTCTGTCAGGGGCTATTTCTGCGACTGAGGACCTTGAGTTCCCGGATGCCCTGCCCTGTTAAAGTGGTTTTCTATATTCATCCATGGTCCAATGTCGGATCCTGCTGCTGACCTCGGGAGCAAATAACCGAGGCCTTCCCTCCGGCCGCCCTGGTTTTCCAAAAAGAAATCGCTGTTAATCTTGTGAGGGGTCCAGTCCCCGACAGCTTCTCCTGCTGTTTACACGATCCCTTGCCTTGATAGCTGCTAGGACACGCCCCGGGGAGGACCTTTGCTTACCTTGCTTGGAGTTTGTTCATCCTGACTGCGAAGAGCAAGCCCGTGCCCTCCTGTTCGGTCTTTCATCACATTTGGGAAGGCCCGGCCTGGACACTGTCACTGCAGGGGGTTACCAATAAACCAGCCCACCCATCGTAGCTCCTTTCCCTGTCCACACTAAGACTACGGAGTCTTTCCCCGCTCAGGCCCGGGCTTCGTCCCCATTGCAAAATAGGGAAACTGCGTCCTAGGAGGGAGCTGTGGCCAGGGGTCCCCAGCAACATGGTCCCTCCTGGGCGGCGTGCTACTGCTGGGCGGGCGGGGTCTCCCAGAGCGCTATCCAGGGACCTGTCACCGCTGCAGCATGCGCCCCGCCCCGCCCTGCGGAGGACAGGCCGAGGTTTCTCCATTCTCTGTTCTACCCCCAGCGGCTCTGCCGCCCCCCTACAGCCTCCGGGAAGCGCAGGTCACCGTCCTGAACAACACGAGGTGTAACTACCTGTACAGCCAGTACTCTTTCCAGAGCCTGTTCTCCGAGTTCTCGTTTTGTGCTGGATCTGAAGATGGCAAAGTAGACACATGCAGTGTGAGTGCACCCCCCTCGGGGAGGCCCTGCTCCCCCACCCCGGGCTGGGAACCAACCCCTCTCACCTGCTCCCCGCCCGCCAGCCCACCTGAGATGATATTTGTGAGAAAATCTCAGTCCTTTGTTTTGTTTTGAGAGGTTTTTGCTGTAGGGCACGTGTGCTTTCTGGAGAGACAGAGCAGAAAGCGAGAAATCACCCCCCAGAGAGGTGGCCGCGCTGCAGTTCTCTCTCCACTCTCCCCTAGGGATTTTGGGCACGCACACACACACGCCCAGCATGACTTTTAAGCCACCAGGTCCGGGACTCAAACCATGGTCAACCACACGGGAGTCCAGTGCTTTAACCACTATGCCATCCACGGGCCCCAGTCCCAGTTCTTATTTATTCTCACTAAAGGCCGTGCTCCTCCTTTTCCATAAATTGTGTCTCCTCTGTCATCACGCTGACCCTGGGTAGATCGGCCCGCACTTTGCAGCTTTAGAAACAGGCTCTGCTTGTGCCGGGGCAGGGCAGCTCCCCGCCCTCCTGCTCTCCTGCTGCCCACTGGCCCCACCCGCCCCAGGCCGGACTCCCCCGCTGCTCCACAGGGTGACTCCGGCGGGCCCTTGGTCTGCGACCAGGACGGACTGTGGTACCAGGTTGGAATCGTGAGCTGGGGAGACGGCTGTGGCCGGCCCAACCGGCCCGGCGTCTACACCAACGTCAGCTTCTTCTTCCACTGGATCCAGATGCAGATGTCTCGCAGTGCGCTGGGGCCGGAGCCCTCCCGGCCGCTGCTCCTGGCTCTGCTCTGGGCTCACCGACTGCTGAGGACCGCCTGAGTCCGGCAGAGCCAGTGAGGCCGCACACTGCCCTGGGTGTGCCCTCCAGGTCGGGGTGGGCACTGCCTGCTGGCTCAGGCCCCGGTCTCTCTGTCCCTCTTTAATAAACGGTACGTGTCGGAGTCGCTGCCTTGGAGAACTTCCTTGGGTCCAGGTGGCCTCCTGGACCGCTCCTGCCGCTCACGGATGCTCATTTCAAGACCTCACCCTAACTCCTGAATCTTTGTCCAGATTGTCACCACAGCAGAATCCTGTCTGGTCCTTCAGTCAGAAAGATGAGCTACGGGAGGGCGGGGGTGGCTGCAGGGAGGAAGGTGGTTAGGATCTGGCCTGGGGGGCAGGCAGGTGTCCAGCTGCCAGGATGTCCCTCGCCCCACAGGACCACCCCGATTGCATGCGGCACTGCCAGCTCTGCCACAGCTGGGGCAGGAGTGTCACCGCCCAGGGCCACATCACCCTCTGCCCTCTGGGTGCCACGTGTGGGTTGGGGGAGGCCAGCAGGCCGCAGAGAGGAAGAGGGAGATGTGGGGCGGGGGCCTGGACGGCAGGTGGGGGTGGACGTGGGGTGAGAGCGGGCCTGATGTGGCTGGTTCCCAAGTGATGAAGGGGCTCCAGGGGTCCTTTCTAGGCCTGAGGGCCTGGAGACATCACACGGATAGAGTCAAGATGGAAGGTGGCCAGGGACCAGCAGTTAGCGTAATGGCTATGTCTCTGGATTCCCATGTAGTCGACCGCGGTTCATGTCCTGGACCTGGTGGCTTAAAAAACTCACACCGGGCGCGTGTACGTGGGTGCCCAAGATCCTGAGAGGAGAATGGAGGAGAAGGGATTGCGGCGTCGCCATCCCCCCCCAC
>NW_006159653.1:2601432-2606104 GCF_000334495.1 Tupaia belangeri chinensis | reverse complement strand
CTTTCTGTCTCTCTGTCTCTCTCTGTCTTTTTGGCGAGCACGTGCCCTATAGTGAAAATTTCTAAAAAAAAAAAAAAAAGAAAAAGGAAAAAGATGGCAGGTGGTCAGAGGGACGTGGTCAGAGCACACAGTGGGATTCACATGTTGTCGTGGCCTTTTGTGGGGTCCAGAAGGGTTCCAGACCACGTGGCCACATGCTGGTGAGATCTGTGGAAGGTGGGGTGCAGCAGAGTCCTCTGGGCACTCAGGGTGGGTGTCAGGAGGTGAGAGGTGGGCTGTGGGCCCAGCAGCCCGCGGCAGAGGGTGGGAGCTGTGTGGTGGGTGATGCGGTGCAGGGTGCAGGCTCAGACCCTGAGGGGGAAGCAACACCAGGGGAGGGTCTGAGAACGGAGACTCAGTACCTGGTTGCACCCCAAGTCCCGGGCTCCATAGCAGCCTGGGTATGGCTCAGGAGCAGAGGCATGGCTCCCCAGGGCTGAGCCTGCCTGCCTGTCTCACCCCCACCCTTGGCAGTCCTCAACCAAGTGCTTCCTTCGCCACCCAGGAGGAGGTGGCATCTGCCAGGGCAGGTGCAGCCAGCCCCTGGGTGACCGGCACACAGACCAGGCCCAGCCTAGCCGCACCGCCAGTTTGTGCTCACACCTTGAAACGGAGCGAAGAGGCACATTCCCCACTTTAAACGTAATCGAAAGCTACAGCAATGTAAACAGCGGCGCTAACCGCGGGAGAGAGCCGCGCAAACCAGAGGAGCATGGTTCCGAAGGAGACCCCTCTTGGCGGTGGAGTTTTTGCAAGGCTGTTAAGACCCTCTGGTGTGGGAAGGATAGTCTCAAAAGAATGGCGCTGAGTCAACTGGGTAACCACAGGCTGAAGAGCGAGGCTGGACTGCCCTTATTCCACGTAGAAAATGATCACAAAGCGAGTCAACACTCGAACTAGAAGAGCTTAAAGTGTTAGAAGAAAATATTGGGACCGGTATTTGGCAGTAGGTTCTTAGATTTGACACCAAAAGCACAAGCAACAGAAGAAGGAAGGAAGACGACTTAGACTCAGTAAGGATGAAAAGTGCTGAGGCCAGCCCCAGAGCGCAGCGGTCAAAGGCGCCGGGTCCTACATGTAAACTGCAGTTCCAGTTCTAGCCTTGGCACGTTGAAAACACCAGGCACGTGCGTGTGTGCCCAAAGTCCTAACGGGAAGGGAGAATGGAGGAAAAAGGATTATGACATGCCCATACTCCATGGGGGATTTTTCTCTGTCTCTCTGTCTCTCGTGAGTGCACACACCCTCTGGCTAAATAATTAAATAAGTTAAATTTACAAACCAGATGTTTTGACAAAAAAAATTGGGGGGGAGGAGAGGTTTTTGCTATAGAGCGCGTGCCCTCACCAGAAAGACAGAGACAGAAAGCGAGAAATCACCCCCTGGGGGGGATGGCCACGCCGCAATCCCTTCTCCTCCACTCTCCTCTTGGGATCTTGAGCACGCACGCATGCGTCAGTTTAAGCCACCGGGTCCGAGACTCGAAGCACGGTCAACTACATGGGAGTCCAGCAACATAGCCATTACACCAACCGTTGGCCTCCCAAATGTTGGCATTAAAAGACATGAGGAATGTGAAACAATAACCTACAGGGTGGGGGAAAATATTCCCAAACCATGTGCCTGATAATGACTGTTTAAAAAGGATTTTGCCTTAGGGCAAATGTGCTGGGCAGAGAGGCTGAGGCAATAAAACGGAAAGTGAGAGATCACCCCCAGAGGGGGTGGCCACACCACAATCCCTTCTCCATTCTCCTCCTGGGATTGTGGGCACACGCACACACGTACCCAGCATGATTTGCAAACCACTGGGTCCAGGACTCAAACCATGCCGCCTGCTAGCCCAACCTGATAAGATTTACTATTCAGGGACCAGCAGATGACATAATGGTTATGTAGCTGGACTCCCATGTAGGCAACCAGTTTGAGTCCCAGACCCGGCATCTTAAAATTCATGCCAGGTGAGTGTTTGTGTGTGCCCCAAATCCTGAGAGAATAAAGAAGAAGGGGTCACAGCACGCCCGTCCCCCTGGGGCTGATATTTTGCTTTCTGTCTCTCTGTCTCTGCCTGTCTCTCTGGTGAGTGCATGCACCCTATAGCAAAATGAATAAATAAATATTTTAAATAATTATTTTATTTAACTTTATTTATTTATTTTTACTTGACTAGAGAGGGACAGAGTGAGAGAGAGAGAGGGAAAGTGAGAAAGCAAGTTGTCGGGTCCAAGACTCGAACCACGGTCGGCCATGTGGGAGTCCAGCACCCTTAACCACCACACTATCTACTGGCCTTCAGTAAATAAAGATTTTTAAAAAGAAGAAAAAATAAAAAAAATAATATCCAGAAAATAAGAATAATTCTTACAACTCAACCACATAAAGATAGACAATTCAATTAAAACTGAGAAAAAAACCTTGAAGACATTTCCCTAAAGAAGATATACAAATGACCAGCAAGCATATAAAAATATGTCCAACATCACTGATGATTAAAGAAAAATCGAAACTATAATGAGATACCGCTCCATACCCTCTAGCATGGCTTTAATTTTAAAAACAACAAAGCCAAACAGAAGTAACAAGTGTGGGTGAGGTTGTGGAGAAGCCGGGACTCTTGTGCGTCTCCGCGGGAGTGTAAAATGGTGCAGACGCACTGAATACCTACTGTGTAAGGCAATTACATGCACAAGTTAAGAACCTGGACTCCAGAGCCTTTATCAGCTAGCTCTTGCTGCATAGCAAACCAGCCCACATGTAGTGGTTTAAACCAGCAACCATTTACTTTGCTCGCATTCCCCAGGCCGGCATTTCGGACTGGACTCAGCGGTGAGGTTAGTCTAGTCTGGGGCAAGCTCAGTTTATTTCAGGTCCTGGGTTTGTGGGGGCTCCCTGTTGTCTGTGCAGTTTGGCTCTCCTCCGTGTGGGTGCTCATCCTCCAGTAGGCACACTCGGGTGACTTCAGAGAGCTTTGGCGGAGGGACCCCCAGAGAGAGGCACCAGGCCTCAGAACTCGTGCGACGTCACGTCCACCACGTTCTGTTGGCCACAGCGTCTCAAGGCCAGCCCAGATACAAGGGATGAGAAAAGGACGAGCTACAGAGAGCTGTGCGTTGCAGTGCCCACGGAGCTGCACGGCCGCCGTCCAGACCCTGCCCCCGCGGAGCTGCGTGATTCCCGTTATTTACTGTCTCTCAAGAAGAGTACCTCAGGCGTGGATGGCTCAGCGGTTATGTTGCTGGACTCCGCATGCCTGACCACTGGTGGAGGCCCAGACTCAGTGGCTGTGCATGCGTGCCCAAGAATCCAGGAGGAGAGTGGAGAAGGGATTGCAACAGGGCCATCCCCCTTGGGGGTGATTTCTCACTTTCCTTCTCTCTGTCTCTCTGCCCAGTGCACATGCTCTAAGGCAAAAATCTCTTAAAGAAAAAAGTAACTCAGGGGGCCAACAGTTGGCAGTGGTGGAGGCACTGGGCTCCCACATGGCCGATTGCAGTTCGAGTTCCAGACCTGGTGACTTGCTTTCTCACGTTCCCTCTCTCTGACTCTCCGGTGAGAGTTTGTGCCCTCTAGCAAATTAAAAAATAATAATAATAACAAGTAAAATTAAATAATTATTTTAAAAGAAAGAGTAACTCAGCTGTTTTATTTATTTATTTTTTGGAGACGTTTTTGCTATAGGGTGTGTGTGCTCACCAGAAAGACAGAGGGACAGAAAAGCAAGAATCACCCCCAGGGCGGTGGGGGGAACCATGCTGCAATCCCTTCTCCTCCATTCTCCTCTCGGGATCTTGGGCACGCACGCACATGCACCCGGCGTGAGTTTAAGCCACCGGGTCTGGGACGCAAACCGCGGTCGACTACATGGGAGTCCAGCGACATAGCCATTATGCTAACTGCTGGTCCCTCAGCTGTTTTATGTATAGAAATCTGTACCTCCCTAGTCAGCTGTGGTGAGGACGCCTGCGTTAATACACAACGTGCTTAGAACAGCGCCTGGGGCAAAGGAAGCCCCGCGGCCCAGCTCTGGTCTTGGGCTGGGCAGGGGGAGCCCCCAGCCGCTGCGGCCCCAGCAGAGCGCTCAGCCAGGGCGACCTCCTCCCCTTCCTCCCCGCGGGGTCCTGGATGCCCACCCCTTCGTGTCACCCTGTGGTTTGTCCTCAGTGGGTCCCAGCGGGCGTCCCTCGGGGCTCCATGGAGTGAGCTGAGGGTTAATGACTCGGTTTCTCAAAGCCGGCTGGGCACAGGTTCTGGAGGGACGTAAGCGGTTTCCAGGTCGGGCCTTTCCGGGACTTGGCTTCGCTCAAGCGCATCCAGACTTCTAGTAGGAAACATGGCGGGCAGCATTGCCCAGACTCTACCGCAGAGTCCTCCCCTGGGAGGAGCTTCGCAAGGAACTTGTGAGCTGCCCCATGGCCTCCCGGGCAGCTGGCCCGCCCTGGGCCTGGGCCTGACACCCTCTCCCACCTCAGGGGGTTTGCAGTGTGGGTGCCCTCAGCCCTGTCCTTGCAGTGCGCCTGACACGACACGAGGGGGCGATGGAGAACTGCGGCTTCGCTGCCGCTGCCGGCCGTTCAGGCACTTAGATCCTTTGATCTTTATCTGAGCTTACAAAATACGGCAGGGTGGGGGGAAG
>NW_006159653.1:2594670-2601290 GCF_000334495.1 Tupaia belangeri chinensis | reverse complement strand
GGCAGCTGGGGGGCCCAGCTGGAGGAATGCAGGCAGCTGGGGTGCCCGGGCTGGGGAAAAGCAGGCAGCTGGGGTGCCCGGGCTGGGGGAAAGCAGGCAGCTGGCGTGCCCAAGACGGTTTTTCGTCCAAGTACGGCCTGATGCCCGCGGCCCTGCCTCCTGTCGCCGTTGTTCACGGCTGACCCACACCTGTTCTCAGCCTCCACCCTAAGCAGGCCCTGGGATCACTCCCAGGTCCTCCCTTACTGAATCTGATGGCCAGGCACAAAGCCCATAGACCCGGGTCACCCAGGTAATAAAGGAGGCTTGCTTTGCTTTTTAACCTGAGTGGGTTTTTCTTGGTTGAAGAATCTGCCTGTGCCCAGACAGGCTACTCACCGTCCACCCACGCATGGCCTGGGAAACTGCCCAAGATACTGGGAGAGACGGTCTTGCCGTTGCAGAAGCAGACTTGGCCAACTAGAACAGGCTTCTGATGAGAAAGGTGATGCACTGGGGCCAGCAGGGGGCATGGTGGTTAAAGTGCTGGACTTCCATGTGGCCCACTGTGGTTCAGGTCCTGGACCCAGTGGCTTGAAACTCACACTGGGTACATGCGCGTGTGTGCCCAAAATCCCAGAAGGAGGGTGGAGGAGAAGGGATTGTGGGTGGCTGTCCCCCCTGGCGGGTGATTTCTCACTTTCTGTCTCCATGTCTCCAGTGAACGCATATGCCCTGTAGCAGAAATTTCTCAAGAAAAAAAAAGAAAGAAAATATTGAATCTTTAGAAAAGAAAAATTGTGGAGACAGCAGGTGGCAGGATGGTTAAGGAGGTGGACTCCCACATGGCCAACCACAGTTCAAGTCCTGGACCTGGCAGCTCGCTTTCTCACTTTCCGTCTCCTCACTCTGTCTCTCTCTGGTGAGTGTGTGTGCCCTGTAGCAAATTACTAACAATAATAAATTTAAAGTTAAGTAATTCTTAAAAAAAAAAAAAAAGAAAAGAAAAGAAAAATCAGCCAAAGGAATATAAAGAAGAAACTTCTTTAAAAAGTATTATTTATGTAATTTTATTTATTTATTATTATTATTCGATTTGATGAAAGAGAGGCAGAGAGAGAGAGAGAGGAAGAGAAAGCAAGCTACCAGGTCCAGGACTCAAACCTTGGTCAGCCATGTGGGAGTCCAGCACCTTAACTACCACACCACCTCTCAGCCCCAGAGAAGAAACGTTTTTTTTTTTTTTTGGAGAGGTTTTTGCTATAGGAGACCTGTGCTCGCCAGAAAGACAGAAAGAGACAGAGAGACAGAATGTGAGAAATCACCCCCCAGGGGGAAAAAGAACCTTTTTTTTTCCTCACATACGTCCGGTTTATTTTGGAAACAAAAGTGACTTACTGCATATTAAAAAGCTAAGGACGTTCGCATGGTACTTCCCAAACCTCAATCCCGCCAAGGCTGGTTTTAACACCCAAAACCCTTTCAGGCTCCCAGGACTGAGGGCTGTAGCAAAGATTGGCGAAGTCCCACAGGCAAGAGAAATGTGTCAGCCTGTTCAAAACTCATCTAAGCAGAGCCAGTTGCGACCCCAGACAGCTGCCTCAGCACCCCAAGGAAGGAGTAACCCTTCCAGGGGACCTGCCTGATGGGAGAGGTTTCGGGTTAACCCTCTCCAGGCCCCTGGCCCAAGTGGCCTCCTCTGGCCCCAGGAAGAGTCAAGCTATTAAAGTACTCTTGGAGCTCTTGCAGAGCCCTGCAGCGGTGGAGATGGCCTTCTCGTATGTCTGCCCATATCCATCAGGCTGAAAGCAGGGTCCCAGCCAAAGGCCCGGCAGCCTCGGGGCGACACAGGCCCCAGGTCCGGCCCTGGAACAGGTGCACAGGCTCGCTGGAGTCCCCAGTGCTGAGCACGTAGGCTGACTTGTCCTCCAACCGGCCAGGCGCTGGTGGAGACCAGCAGGCTGTTCCTGTATTAGGGTCCTGAGCTCGATCTAACCATGGGCGACGCAGAAAAGACCACCACAATGCAATTACATAAGAGGCTTTTCTTTCTCCAGCCCGGAGCCTGAGCTAAAGGGATCTTTTATAGCTCGGAATCGCAATGCAGGAATTTTCCACTTGAGGGAGGGGGCGTGTGCCCACTGTCACTGTACGTTTAGGGTTAGATGAGGACTTTCAGTTGAGGTCAGGTGGACCTGGCCCTGGCACCGGCAGGGCCCACCCGCACTTGGTGTGGTCTCAGACTCCTCGGTTCTGTCCTTCAGGGTCCAACATGGCGGTGGTTGTGTCAGTTCGCCCTAACACCTGGGGAGCTTAGGCGAGCCGCCTCCAACGCCTCTGCATGGAAATTGCCTCCGGCTCTCCCTGGTACTCCAGCAGGTCCCTTTTCTGTGCCACCAAAGTGCTTGGAAACTTATCTCCTAGAATCTGAATGACCTCTTCCAGCGTCTTGGCGTTTCCCGTGACAAACTCGATCTTCTTTCAGAGCAAGGAAGCCGCGGTGGTGACCTGAGATACCCCCAAGAGCCGCCGGGAACCTCACTGCACCTCTCTGCCTGCCGGGAAGATGAAACTTTTGAAACTCAACAGACAGCCTGAGGCCCGCCCCGGGCAGCACAGCCAGGCGACCTTCGGCCTCCCTGAGAACACGGCCCTCGCGCCCACTGCGCCCGGCCCACCCAGACCCTGGCGCCGAGGACAGGTGCAGTCCCGGCGCTGCGCACGGGACCGGCTCTGCTGTGGGTGCGGAAATTCACGGAGAAACGCGAATGGAAGTGGAGCCGTGGGAATCAGCAATTTTGCACAGGAAGCCTTGGGAGGTGCTGCTCATGTTGAATATTTGGGTTATAGATAAATGTCATGAAAATGACACCTCCACATAAATCCTTATTTTAGAATCTTTTTTTTTTTTTTGGAGAGGTTTTCGCTATAGGGTGCATGCGCTCGCCAGACAGAGAGAGACAGAGAGACAGAAAGCGAGAAGTCACCCCCCATGGGGGATGGTCATGCCGCAATCCCTTCTCCTCCATTCTCCTCTCCGGATCTTGGGCACACACGCACACGCGCCTGGCGTGAGTTTTAAGCCACCGGGTCCAGGACGTGAACCGCGGTCGACTACGTGGGAGTCCAGCGACATAGCCATTACGCTAACTGCTGGTTCCCAAATCCTTATTTTAGAATCTTGGCACAGGGACTAGCAGGCGGCGTGGTGGTTAAGGCAGCTGGGCTCCCACATGGTTGCCTATGGTTCAAGTCCCAGACCTGGTAGCTTGCTTTCTCACTTTCCTTCTCTCTCTGGTCAACTTCAAAAAAAAACACAAAAAACAAAGAATAAAATTACATAAAGTAACTCTTTAAAAAATAAAATAAAATCTTGGTACATGTTCCCGATCACTTTTCTAGGAAGCATTTTCTGCATGCGTGACTTCTTAGGGAAAGGGCTTCACACTGCTGGGGCTTGCAGTCCGTAGATAATGGTCCCAGAACACCGGCCATGCGAGAGGAGCCAGCTCTCACGCTACTCCTCACCCCGAGGACTTCCTCGTTTGTACCCTTTTTCACCCTTTGCGAATTTACAAATTGCATCTATTTTTAAAGAAGGCCAGTCAGTGGCATGGTAGTTAAGGCAGCTGGATCCCACAGGGCCAACTGCACAGCTCAAGTTCTGTACCTGGGGGCTTGGAGACCACCTCAGACACGTGTGTGCACACGCCCAAAATCCCAAGAGGAGAATGAAGGAGAAGGGACTGCAGCGTGGCCATGCCCTGAGGCGTGGGGGGGTTCTCACTTCCTCTCTTTAGAGTGAGTGCACATGCCCAAAAGCACAAATACATATATTTACAGAATAACTCCATTTGTAACAACAAAAGAGCAAAATAGGGGTGAACTGCGGACATAAAAGACCGTACAATCAAAGTGTAAGGCGTTGCTTAATGAAATGAAAGGAGACGTAAGTAAGTGAAGATATGTCATGCTTATGGATTCAAAACTTAACATGTTGGCTGGCCCCGTAGCCGAATGTTTAAGGGAGCTGGATCTCACATGGCCGACCAAATTTCAAATCCTGGCCTGATGGCTTGAAAAACACACTGGGTGCGTGTGTGTGCGTGCCCCAAATCTGAAAGAAAAGAGAGATGAGGAGAAGGGATTGTAGCGCGGCACGCCCCACTGAGGGTGCTCCTGCCCTCCTCCCTCTCTGTCTGTCTCTCTTTTGTGAATGCACTCATCCTCTGGCAATGAAAAACTATAGATGTGGTTAAGGTGTCATTACTATCCAAACCAATCCACAGACTCAATGCGATATTTTTCAAAACTCCAATGACAGGACCAGCAGGGTGTGGTAGTACAGGCACTGGGCTCCCATGTGGCTGACTGTGGCTTGAGTCCCAGACCCGGGGCTTTACAATCACACTGGGCATTTGCGTGTGCGTGCCCAAATCCTGAGAGGACAATGGAGAAGAAGGGGTCGTGACATGGTCATCCTCCTTGGAGGTAACGTCTCACATTCCCCCTTCTGTCTTTGTCTCTCTCTCTCTCCAGCAAGCCCATGCACTCAATGGCAGAAAACTAAACAAACAAACAAACAAAAAAACCCACAAACAAAATCAATGACATTTATTTTGCGAAAATAGAAACACCTATCCCAAAATTCACATGCGATCTCAAGAGACCCTAAATAGCCCAAACAGTCTTGAAAAAGAAGAATGAAGTTGGAGGGCTCTGAGTTCCTGATTTCAAGACTTACTGTACGGGGCCAGCAGGTGATGTGGTGGGTAAGGCACTGAACTCCCACATGGCTGATCAAGTTCAAGTCCTAGACCCGGTGGCTATGAAACTCATGCCTGGCACATGTGTGTGCATGCCCAAAACCCTGAGAAGAGAATGGAGGAGAAAGGACTGTGGCCTGGGCATTCTCCCTGGGAGGTGATTTCTCACTTTCCCCTCTGTCTCTCTCCAGAGCACAGGTGCCCGTCCTATTGCAAAAACTAAAACAGAACAAAACTTCCTGCAAAGCTCCAGTGATCAAAAGAGCACAGTGCTGGCGTACAGATAGACACACAGACCGCTAGGGTAGGCTGGAGAGCCCCGAAGTAAACCCTCACATACACAGTGAAGTGATGTGACCAAGACCACGTGTGGGGAGGAGGCCGTCATCTCAATCCACGTTGCTGAAGAAACTGGAGAGCCACGGGGCGAGTAATAAAATTAGACTCAAAATTGATTTTAAAAAGCTGAATGTAAAACCATTAAATAAAACAGAGCAAAATCTTCAAGATACTGGATTTGGCAGTGATTTCTTTCTTTTTTTTATTTTTTTAATAGAGATTTTTGCTCTAGGGTGTGGGCACTCCACAGAGAGACAGACAGAAAGAGAAAGTGAGAAATCACCCACTGGGGGTGGGCGGGAATGGCCACACTGTAACCCCGTCTCCTCCATTCTCCTCTCAGAATTTTGGGCATGCACATACAAGTACATGACTTGAGTTTCAAGCCACCGGGTCTAGGACTCAAACCACGATTGGCCATGTGGGAGTCCAGTGCCTTAACCACCACACCACCTGCTGGCCCCAGCAGTGGTCTTAGATACAGCAAAGATACAGGCAACAAAAGGAAAGATAAACAAATCTGACTTCATGAAAAATTTTAACTTTTGTAAATCAAAAGACACTGTCAACAGATTAAAAAGGCAACCTCCAGAGTGGGAGAAAATATTTGCAAATCATATACCTACTGAGGAGTTGACCAGAATATACAGGGAGCTCATAAACCTCAATAACAACAACAACAAAAAATTGGTGCCGGCAGGCGGCATGGTGGTTAAGGTACTGGATTCCCACATGTCCCAATGCGGTTCGAGCTCCAGACCTGGCAGTTTGAGTTTGCATTCTCACTTTCCCTGGCTCGCTCTCTCTCTCTCTCTGTCCCTTTCTGGTCAAATTTAAAAATAAGTATATAAAAGTTATATAAAATAATTCTTTAAAAAATGATTAAAAAATGGGCAAAGGATTTTCTCCAAAGAAGATTTGAGTGTCCAATAAGCACATGAGAGAAGCTCAACACACAGACCTTAGAGAGATGTACATGGAGACTGCAATGAGGCCCTCCCTCACACCTGTGAGGATGGCTGTGATAAAAGCGAAAACCAAACCAAACAAACGGACCAAAAACAAAGTTACAGGTGACAGTAAATGCTAGTGAGGAGGTGGAGAAGCCAGGACGCTTGTGGACCCTCGGCAGGGATGGAAACAGTACGGCTGCTGTGGAGAATAGCACAGTGGTCCCTCAAAAGCCCCACGTAGAATTCCTGTGTGACGCAGCGACTCCGTTTCTGGGTAGGCACCCGAAGGGATAGAAAGCAGGGACTTGAAGAGAGGTGGGTAGGCTCACGTCTACGGCAGCACTGCTCGCAGCGGCCAGAACAGGGTGGCACCCCGTGGCACAGGAAGGGGCAGACCAAGTGTGGTTTCAGCACGTATTTGATTATTCGGCCTTAACAAGGAAGGAAACTCTGACACAAGCTACAGCAACTGTGAGCCTGGAGGGCTCAGTGAGAGAGCCGGACACAGGCAGGCAGGTAGCACCAGCCCACTGCCACGAGGCCCCGCGGCGAGCCAGCCAGACACAGCCAGTGGGACGGGCCG
>NW_006159653.1:2588389-2593623 GCF_000334495.1 Tupaia belangeri chinensis | reverse complement strand
GGCTCAGTGAGAGAGCCGGCCACAGGCAGGCAGGTAGCACCAGCCCACTGCCACGAGGCCCCGCGGAGAGCCAGCCAGACACAGCCAGTGGGACGGGCCGCCGAGGCTCACAACGGGGGTGCAGCTTACAACGGGGAGGGGGTGCAGCTTACAACGGGGGAGGAGGAACAGCTTACAACGGGGAGGGTTATAGCTTACAATGGGACGGGTACAGCTTACAACAGGGAGCGGGTACAGTTTACAACAGGGAGCGGGTACAGTTACAACGGGGGGTACAGTTTACAATGGGGAGGAGGTACTGCTTACACAGGGGGGTACAGCTTACAATAGGGGAGGGGGTACAGTTACTCTGGGGGTGTGGCTTGCACTTGCAGTGTAAGATGCAGGGTCTGGGCGTGGTGGTGGGGAGGGGTCAACACCGTCAGCGGATTTAAAGCACTCAACTGTGTGCTTAAGAACAGCTCGCACGGCTGGGCCCCGGTGGCACAACCAGCAGGAGTTGCGTGTGACACTGGGGGTGTCCGGGCCTGGGCCCAGACCCCAAGTCACCCTGAGCAGACTGGGCTGCACGCACCTGTGTTCCTGGCAGGCTGGGGGTTTAGAGGGACTACCACAGCGTGCCCAGATGCCGCCGAGGGCATCTCGACAGAGGCTGCATGCTTCCTGTAGAGGGCTGGCTCTGCTCCAGAGAAGCCAGATCCCGCGTGAGGATGGGGTTCGAGGCCCCAGCATGGTCAGCCTGAAACACAGACATGAGCGCTCATGCCTGTGACCAGACAGGCTGGAGATTTGGAGGGCGGGGTTGCAGCTGAGCAGACCCCGTGGAGGGCCTCTCTCACTCCCACGGGCTCATTGTGCACTCTATCACGAATAAAGAAAAGCATGAAAACGTGGTATCACCCACCAAGGAGGAAGTACTAAGCCCTAGCTCCTGTGGGTGCAGAGAAGCAGTGCCCGGCAAGGCTGGAAGCCATGTGATCCACCACAGGTTCAGATCCCGGGTCAACTTGAAAGCACACTGATGTGTATGTGTGTGTGCGCGCCTCGTGCCCAGGATCCTGAGGAGCTGGAGGGCTGAGGGGGGGATCGTGGCCTGATCCGTCCAGGATGCCTCCCTCCCTCTCCTGCTGAGTGCACATGCTCTGTCATAAAACAATTATTTGTTTAAAAGCAAAACCAGATATCTGTAAGCACGTGCGTCCGCGTCCGTGACCTGTGTGCGCTTCACGGCGAAGTGGGGAGCCCTCTGGAGGACGGTCTGGTTGCTGATACGCACGCTGCGTGTCTGAGGGAGCGGCGGAGGCTGCGACTCCGGCTGAAACGCACCGAGACCCGCCACCGCGGCTGGGTGCCAGGGTGTGGACGGGCACGTGACGTGCAGATAGAGCGAGACTAAGGATGGCGGGCGGCCAGCACGCCACGTGCGCTGGGAAGACACGGCTGAGATTCGGGGTGCAAATGCTGGGAGAGACTGGTGACTGAGTGGGGTGCGGGCAAGAATAGGGCCGGGCTGTGCCACTCGGCGCGGCCATGTGCCAGGTGCCGGCGCAGTCTGAGCTGTCCCGTCCACTCAGCAGGGCGAGGCACCGTCCAGGAGCGCAGAGTCTGCCCCAGAGAGCATCTGGGGTCTGCCCCAATGGTGGGCAGGAGACAGGGCCGGGCAGGGCCAGTTCCAGGAGCGCCTCAGGGGGTGCTGACCAGGCGCCATGGCTGCAGGCTCATGTCCCCCGAGGCTCTGTACTAAGGGCCCAGCCCCCAAGGGATGGTGTCAGTAGTTGGGACCCTTGGAGGTCATCAGGTTTGGGTGAGGTCGTGACTGGGCCCTTGGTGGGGTTCTCTTTCTCCCCAACTTGTGAGGACACAGCAGGAAGAAGCCCTCCCACCAGCAGGGCCCTCCTCTGGGGCTGAGTGTGGGTGCTTGATCCTCGGTGTCCAGTCTCCAGAGCTGGGGGACAGACGCAGCTGCTCAGGCGTCTCTCAGTGAGGCCCCCAGTAACTCATCCCTGAGCCTGGCAGCCTCGGGAGGTCAGAACCCGGGACCCCTCTCCACCCCTCAGTTTGAAACCTAGGTAGAGTTTATTCTAATTCCGTAAAAGATTACACAAATTCCGTGGTTCGGTGCCCTGGTTTTCCAGTAACCGTATCCTGTCTCTGGGGAAATGTGCAGCTCAAACAAGGATGTGGTACCCACTGAGAGGTGGGCCGAGGGAGGGGAGCCCCTGGCTTCAGGAACACTAAGCCCGGTGCACCCCAGCCCGGTGCCCTCCCCTCGAGGGGCTCCTTCCCTGGCAGCCACTGCCGGCGAGGGCCGGCCCATGCAGAGGCCAGCCCCGGGCTTTGCTGGAGCAGCTCTCTTCTGAGCACGGCCACCCGGCCAGCCCGTCCTTCCCTCTGCTTCCCAAGGTCAAGGGCCAGTTCAGGCCTCAGGGAGGAGCCAGCTCTGTGCTCTGCCCGGCAGGTTCGGCCAGACCAGGCCTGCCGCTGACTGGAGCCAGGGACAAGGTTCCAGCCTTGTCCCCCAGGTGGGGCTGGGGCTTCCCAAGAGCCAGCCTGGCTATGTGGCTGCAGGAAGGCACCGCCAGCTCTGGGTGGACAGAGGGAGACCCTCCATCTGCTGTGCTGTGGGCTACAGAGCAGAGGGGCTCTGCAGGGCCCCGCGGGGAAGCAGGCAGACCCGGACGTGTGGCCTGAACCCAACTCCTGACACCCAGAGCCAACCAGCCTGGGCCATCTCTGCTGGCAGGAGAAGGCCCCATTGTTCGATTTCCTGCAAGAGTGACAGGGGTGTGACCAGGACAAGGGATAAATGCCCAGTAAATCGGCTCCGTGGGGGGCCTGCTCCCAGGACACAAAGGACCTGTGTTGAGCTCCCCTGGTGCAGGCTCAGGGCCAGCATCCGGCCAGGGTGGAAGGATGGTGCGGGTGGGGCTTCTCCAGGACCAGGGCCTTCCCAGGTGTGCTCCCTCCCCCAAGTCTCCCACGCAGGGGCGCACAGACACGTGTGTGCGGCCCCTCCCAGAGGGGGCAGGTGGCCTGAGTGTGTCCGGGCGTGCCTGTGAGCGTGCAGCACGCCTTTCAGATGCACGTGTGGTGCGCATCAGTGTGACCACGCACGTGTGCTCTATGGAAATGCGCCTCGCTGGGCACTGGAGCAAGTCTTGGCCCCCGTTTTCCCAGGCTGGCAGCTGGCTCTCCCTCTGTGCCCAGGTGGTGCTTCCTGGAGCGCCTCCTGATGCCAAACCCCCGGCCTGGGGTGAGAAGAAGGTGTCTAAGCTGGCAGCAAACTCCACGGACGTGCCACATGCTGGGCCGGGCTGGGCCGGGGACACAAGCCCCTTTTGTGCAGGCCCCAGCCCCCAAGGCAGGGCCTGCCAAGGGCCGGGCCTCTTCCGCCTCCGCCTCCCCAAGGAGGTTCCTCCTGGGAGGGGATTCGCTGCTCTGCTCTGCCCCAGCCTCTGTGGCTCCTGCAAGCCAGAGCGTCCCTGGGAGGACTGAGGAGGACTGAGAGGACAGGCGAGGTGGGGGGTCTCACCCCTGCAGCCTGAGTCAGTGGGCGCCTCACCAGAGAGACCGGCCTAGCTGTCCGAACAAAGGCCTCTCTGCCACCCCAGCAAGGTGCAGGCCTCCCAGCTGCCTGGCCAGCACCAAGGACAGGGCCCGTTCCTCCCAGGGCTGCTGGTCCTGCCGGCTGGCAGACTTGCTGTGCGCGGCCCAGACAGCACGTGTGGGCTCTGGTCTGGGGAATGCATGTCTCACAACCACTCTGTGTGCCACCGTGGTGCGGGAGCGGACACAAACGACACGCCAGCGATGGGCCGGCCAGGTGCCAGACAGATTTGCTGTGGATGACAGCTTTGGGACTGCACTGGCTTTTCGTGGGCAGCACCGACTGCTGTGCTGAACATTTTCTAAAGATTTTAACTGCAGAAAGCTTTTCCCGCTCAGGGAGGTGGTGGCTGGGGGCCAGTGGGCCATGAGTGGGCCACCCCTGGCGTAGATACCTGGCGTGGGGGGCAGGAGTCCCAGCCAGGGCTGCAGACCCGCCCCACTGCCGTCCGTGAGACCCGGGTCCTGTCCCCGGTGCGCGGCACTTCCAGAGCCTGTGCGGGCATTCCCGGCCCCCTGTCAAGTGCACACGTGGGCATTCTGGCACCGTCCCTGGGCCGTGCACAGGGCCACCGGTGGCCGCTTGCCCAGGGGCACGCCTGTTGTTTCTAACTTTTGGTGCTTTCCAAAGAACAGCTTTGTGTGCAGACTCACGTGGCCCGTGAGTAGGTCCCACGATTGTCCACTGCACAGACAAAGCGAGCCAGGCAGAGAGGTGAGGACGCACCCACATCACACTCCTCCTGGGCAGAGAGGTGAGGACGCACCCACGTCACACCTCTCCTAAGTAGAGAGGTGAGGACGCACCCATGTCACACCCCTCCTGGGCAGAGAAGCCTGAACTGGGGCGCGAGGCTGGCTCCCGTGGCCTGAGTCGGCGATTACGAAGCCAGGGCCCCATGGTAGATCCACCTTCGGCTGTCACCATGCTGAGGACCCCAACTGGCTGGAGAGAACTTCCAGGCCACCCTGGTCCTCGTGCCCACACCTGGCCAGCCTTCCTCCCAGCCCCGTGCTCAGCCTGTGTTCTCCTCCAGACCCCACGTCCTTCCTGAAGGGGAGGCTTTAGGGCCTATGGACTCAGGGTGAGCCAGGCGCGGTGGTGTCTGACTGCAGTCCCGGCCACTCTGGGGATAGGGACGGTCCCGAGCTCACAGCCACTCTGGGCCACACAGAGCCTCTCTAAAACTCTGCAGGGAGTGTCTCTAAGGCCCTCGCCCTTCACAGGCCTCCCTCCCAGGGGTGCCGAGGGGTAAGCACAGAGCTGGGAAAGGTGCGCTGGCAGGGCCACCCAGACCAGCCCTGGAGACGCTCCTGTCGGCACCTCGGGCCCTCCAGGAGCTCTGGAAGGGCTGGCTGGGAGAGGCGCGTGCCCTGGTTCTCCGCACCCCCGGCGCCCTCCCCTCCGCAGCCGTGAGCCCCAGAGTGGCTCATTCCCTGCTGGTCCAAACCCGGCACACCAGAGAGGCCATCAGCTTCCCAGCGGCAGGACAGGGCGGGCGCGGCTGAGGCTGTAGTGAGGTCCCGATCCCAGCCCCGCGCCAGGCAGGGCCAGGGCCCCAGAGCCGGTCTACCACCTCCAGGGCTAAGAGCCCGCCTGGCCCGGCTGGTCGAGAGCCCTGAGCACA
>NW_006159653.1:2586215-2587105 GCF_000334495.1 Tupaia belangeri chinensis | reverse complement strand
CCTAAGGCCGCCCCTGCCCCGGCTGGTCGAGAGCCCTGAGCAAGCCTCCCGCTTTGAAGTCAAGGCTGGTCCAGCGGCTGATGAGAGAACACAGAGGTGACAGGGACACGCTTGTCACTGTCTCCAGCCCTGTTTGTGTAGGCTGCAGAGCCAAGACAGCAAACACAGCACATCCGGGAGCCTCCCTGAGGATGGCTCTGGGGACTCCCCCAGGAAGAGCTCCCCCAAGCCTCTCCCGTCCTCCCTGGAGGGGGGCCCCAGGCCAGAGGTATAAAGAGCTGGTGGAGGGGACCCAGGCCCAGCAGCCTCCCTGCAGTGCTTCCCGCCAGACTCTCGCACCCAGGTAAGATGCCCACTGCCCAGGGGTGCCCAGCGGGGCTGCTGGGCCCGGTGCTGGGAGTCAGGAGGCCTCCTCTTCTCCTCAGAGTAGACGCCCGTCCACCCGAGGACATGCTGCCGCTGCTGCTCCTGGCCCTCGCCCTGCTCGGCGGCCCGGCCTGCCAGGCCAGCGGTGAGTGGCCAGCTCTGCCCTCCCCGGCCCTGTCACTCACCTGCCTCCATCCAGGAGACCAAGAACCAGGCCCGGCCCCGCCTGTGGGGTGTGTCCTCTGCTCTGGGCAGAGCCCCGTCCGCAGCTCACCCCTTGCCCCCTGCCCACAGAGCTCTATGGGAAAAGAGGGGGCCTCTACTACTTCAGCACCCCCGAAGACTACGACTTCGAACTCTCGGCTATACGGGTGTCTGTGGGCTTCTCGGGCCTGTGTAAAAGGCAAGTAGTTCGGGGTGACGGAGCGCGGCGGCCACATCCCCTCGCAGTCCCAAGGGCACCCTGCTGCCTCTCCCCCCAGTCGTGCTCTGGCTCCGGGTACTCCTCGAGGCTGGGGGCGCGC
>NW_006159653.1:2585006-2585799 GCF_000334495.1 Tupaia belangeri chinensis | reverse complement strand
ACGGGGCGCCCCCAGCCTCTCAGACCCACGGCCACCCTATAAGTGGCTGGGGCACGGAGTGACCAAGCTCGGCTCGGGGGTGGCTCCCAGCCCGAGCTGCGAGGCCAGCAGCTGGCACGCCAAGGCCGTGGTGTCGGTCATTGTTCAGAGCTGGCCCTGCCGAGCCAGCCACTCCGCCCAACAAGAACACCTGCTTTGCCTACGAGGAAACCGAGTCCCGGAGAGGCTGGGTCGGCCGACTTCAGAGCCAGGAAGGGGCAGAGCAGGGGCCGAAGCCCAAGGGGTCCATCTTGAGATCCAGCCCCGATACTCCCCTCCGCCAGCCCGGGGCATGCACTGGGGGACGAGGCCTGGCAAGCACGGGGCCACCTGATGTGGGGCGTCCAAACTTTGTCCCCGCACAGCATCCAGGCAAGATATGGACCCTTCTGGGATGCTGTCCATGGTGTGAAGGGGGGACAGGCCCAGACAGCCACGCTGAACGCGGGCGAGTTCGTCATCTGGGTCTCTGGCTACTTCCGGGAGTTCATCCGCTCCCTTGAGCTGTGCACCAACCTCAACCGCTGCTTCAGCTTCGGGGTGAAGTCTGGCCAGTTCTTCTTCGCACAGCCCGACCGGGAAGGGCAGGTGCTCACGGGCTTCTTCGGCCACTACGGGCCGCTCGGCATCAAGAACATGGGTTTCAAGTGGGCCTCGCCACTAGAGAAGGTGTCTGCTGAGCCCACAAGCATGCCCATGAACACTACCAGCATGTGAGAGCGGCCCGGGGGTGCGGCGGCCAGCTGAGGCCGTG
>NW_006159653.1:2575880-2583973 GCF_000334495.1 Tupaia belangeri chinensis | reverse complement strand
TCCCTGGGGCTGCAGCCTCTGCCCACATCCGTCTCCCTGCCACACCCTCTCCTGTGCGCCGTGTTCTGACCCACCTGCTTCCTGGGCCAATCACAGAGGGTGGAGACCGTCCTCCCTGCCTCCTCCTTCCCGCTAAGCCAGAGTGGCCTGGTCCCGATGCCCGAGGGAGGGTGGGGAAGGTCTTCCTGGCTAGGGTTGAAGAGGACAAGAGTGAGGGGCAGAGCGGGCCACAGAGTGGACAGGGGTCACCGCAAGTACTAGAGGCAGAGAGCTGGGGGCCACTTCCCTAATACCGGGGTGTCCCCGTGCACGGCCTGGGCTAAAACTTCACTTTGCAATCAGGGGTGCCAGGGACCTGGGAGAGGGAGGGGCCGAGCAGCCCGACCACACGCAGCCGGGTGTGGGGCTTCGGCACAGCACCAAGGCCTGGCCAGGGTACTGGGAGGCACCAGCCTCTCAGACCCACGGCCACCCTATAAGTGGCTGGGGCACGGAGTGACCAAGCTCGGCTCGGGGGTGGCTCCCAGCCCGAGCTGCGAGGCCAGCAGCTGGCACGCCAAGGCCGTGGTGTCGGTCATTGTTCAGAGCTGGCCCTGCCGAGCCAGCCACTCCACCCAACAAGAACACCTGCTTTGCCTACGAGGAAACCGAGTCCCGGAGAGGCTGGGTCGGCCGACTTCAGAGCCAGGAAGGGGCAGAGCAGGGGCCGAAGCCCAAGGGGTCCATCTTGAGATCCAGCCCCGATACTCCCCTCCGCCAGCCCGGGGCATGCACTGGGGGACGAGGCCTGGCAAGCACGGGGCCACCTGATGTGGGGCGTCCAAACTTTGTCCCCGCACAGCATCCAGGCAAGATATGGACCCTTCTGGGATGCTGTCCATGGTGTGAAGGGGGGACAGGCCCAGACAGCCACGCTGAACGCGGGCGAGTTCGTCATCTGGGTCTCTGGCTACTTCCGGGAGTTCATCCGCTCCCTTGAGCTGTGCACCAACCTCAACCGCTGCTTCAGCTTCGGGGTGAAGTCTGGCCAGTTCTTCTTCGCACAGCCCGACCGGGAAGGGCAGGTGCTCACGGGCTTCTTCGGCCACTACGGGCCGCTCGGCATCAAGAACATGGGTTTCAAGTGGGCCTCGCCACTAGAGAAGGTGTCTGCTGAGCCCACAAGCATGCCCATGAACACTACCAGCATGTGAGAGCGGCCCGGGGGTGCGGCGGCCAGCTGAGGCCGTGGGGGCGGTGGGGGCTGACGGCACTGGGGTAACCAAGCGGGCGCTGCCGCTGAGCCCACCGATTAATAAGCTTCCCCCTAACCTGACCACCGCATCCGGTGTGTGTCGTCCTTGGGTTGGGCACAACCAGCCCCCAGCTCCTAGGGGACAAAGGCCCCTGCTCTGGAGCTCAGCCCCTGGGCAGACGTGGCTGTGCCGAGGCTGTGGGGCCTGCCTGAGAACACCTTGCGCCAACCCCACAATCTTTGGGGAGCCAGACTTAGGGCCACCACTGCCCTGTCCCTGTCCCAGGCCACCCAGCTGGCCTCTGGTGGCCAGGCTCACCTCCAGAACACTCTGAGTATGCCGCGAGCCTCTGGGAAGCCACTCCCTCACTCAGTCGCTGAGCAAACACTCATTCAGCCCTGTCCACACCAGGCAGCCCTGGACACTGGGGCTCTGAAGAAGTGGCCAAGTGTCCAGCTAGGGTGCTGGCTGACCCACAAGGGACAGAGGCAGAGACAGACTGTGGCAGTGCATTGCGGCATCTGCACTGATGGGGACCCATGAAGGTCATTGTGTACAGGCACCTGCTCAGAAGTGGGGAGCGGGGTGTGCTTCAGGGAAGACTACCTGGAAGAGGTGACATCTTAGAGAGCCATGTCTTAGAGGATGAGGGAGAAGGGCCAGCAGGTGGCATAATAGTTAAGGTGTTGGGCTTTCATGTGGTTGACTGTAGTTCAAGTCCCAGACCTGGCAGCTCAAAAATCATGCTAGGCGCATATGCGTGTGCCCAAAATCCCAAGAGGAGGATGGAGGAGGGACTACAGCATGGCCATCCCCCCTGGGGAGTGCTTCCCCACTCTCCCTCTCTCTGTCTCTTTCCAGCAAGTGCATGCATCGCATGGCAAAAACTTAAAGGAAAAAAGAGAGAAAAGGAAAGAAAGAAAGAAAGAATAAAGAAAGAGAAAGAGAAAGAAAGGAAGAGGATGAGGAAGAATTGGGGGAGTGGAGACAAGGGCAGGAGGGCTTCCAGGTGGAGGGGCCGCTGTGGGTGAAGGTGGCAGCCAGAGAGTTCTCAGACCGAGTCCTGGGAGCGTGGACCAGCAGGACGCCGACACAGGCCCTGCCCCGGCCGTCCTCATATCCCTTGGTCCAAACCTCAAGCCCACATGAGCACTTGCTGAGGTCCGGGTCCCCGAGTCCTCAAGGACAAGGTGACCTTGACTCAAAGGCAGAGGTTCACGGTGACCCAGAAAACACAGGTGTCCAGCTGTCATTGCCAGCGCTCGGTGACCTCGCGACAGTCAGGCCTCTTCCATGACACCACCTGAACTCCCACGCGTGGACTCCCGCTGTCTCCGAGTGCAGAACGAGGAGACTGAGGTGCAGAGGGCAAAGGGACTGACCGAGGTCGCAGAGCTGGGGCTCAGCCTGGGGCGGCCCTGCCTGCAGTCTAGACCCTGAGCACCACTGAGGCGAACGATTTGCAGCCTTTTGGAATGAGACACAAATCAACAGTTTTCCTTTCTTTATTTTTAGTTTATTTCTTCCATAAGCTGAAGAGACAGAGAGAACCAGTACCCCCAACGAGGTCCCGGTGCTGAGTCTCCCCCAGCCCCGCCAGCCCCAGGTCTGCGAGCGAGCACCCAGCCCACTCAGGGAGGCCTCCCATCACGCCTGGCGCCTTGGTGGGGCGGCGCGGAGGGGTCCCTGCGCCACGTCCCGCTAGGGGTTTTACTTCATTTTAGATGCTGGTTGATAGCACTTCCTTCTCCTCTTCATTTCAAGATTTTTGCCATAGGGTGCGAGCTCTTGTCAGAGAGAGACAGAAAGAGAGAAGTCCCCCCTGGGTGGGGGGTGGCCATGCCACATCCCTTCTTTTCCAGTTTCCTCCTGGGATTTGGGGCACACGTGCGGGGCTGTTTTTCAGGCTGCTGTGTCAGGGGCCTGAACCGAGGTCAGCCATGTGGGAGTCCAGACCTTCACCACCACCCCCTGCTGGCCCCACAGCCACTTTTTAAACTGGGGTGGGTGGGCAAAATCCAAGGACTCCAGGACCCGGATGGGGAGGGGTGGGGGTGACCTCTCGGCATTGCTCTCTCGACATTTCCGAAGGCTGGGGACCTCAGGTCCGACTTGAAGGCGGCAGGCGCCCGGCGCATCCTCTGGGCCAAGCCCGGCGCTGAGCCCCGCTAGACGGGCGTTGGCTCGGACGCTGCGCAGGCTCCCGGGCCCTGGGGCGACTGCGGAGACCGAGAGGCAGTCGTGGTGCCAGCGGCGCAGAGCACCTGCAGGGCCGAGAGGGGCGTGCGGGAGCGCGAGGGCCACGCGGGCACTGTGTCACAGACCTTACTCCCCACGGGGACCCAGGGCCGCCGGGCTGCACCGGCTGCGGCGCCGGCTGTCCGGTCGGAGGAGGGCCGCTGGGTGCTCGGCCTCCGGGGACACGCCCGCCTGAGGCCGAGGGCGGCTGAGCGCCAGCAGGGCCCTGGGCGGGAGCGCGGGCGCCCGCTGCTGGTGCTCCGGCCTCGGTCTCGCGGGAACGCCGCGCTCCGCCGGGTTGCGGGGCGGATTTGCAGCCCCCTGGTCCTTCGGGAAGGGCCAGAGAGGTTCGGAGCGATCGCCCCGGCCCGGTTCGGAGCGCGCTCTGCTGTCTCCCCCACAGAGGTCAGCTGGCCCTCTGCGTCCGTAGGATGCATTTCTCCCCGTGGGTCCCCAGAGACTGGCTGCCAGTGCGGGGGTCCAGTGAGTGGCCCCGGAAAGAGATTCTGCAGGAGGGCAAGGCAGCTTTCCCCTCCTGGGGCTGCACCCTCGCAGGGTCTTCAGGCTCCCAGTGTCCCCTCTGGAACCCCTCCCCAAGTCACCCAGAGTGAGGCTGGCACATCCTCCAAGCCAAGCCGGCTGGGCTGGCCATTCCAGCCCAGAGACCAGCAAGTTCGGCCACTGAGTGTGGCATTGCTGTGGGTCTGGTGGTGTCCACAGAGGCCAGACCTGGGGCCCAGCAAGAAGGGATGGCCCTGGGGTCTCAGACTCCCTGAGTCAGCTGACTCCTGCTCCCACATTGGAGACACGTCCCCAGTGGGGTTGCCAGACAGGGTGCAAGACATCCGCTCAACCTGAGTTGCAGACAAACAACGTCTCACGGTCTTGGTATCACTGTGTCACGAATTTGAACTTAAGTATCGGGGTATCCCATACTGAAAATCAGCCATGGTCTACTGAAATCCAGACTGAACACTCTCGCTGTTTGCTAAGTTTAAATTAGGTGGCTCTAGCCCACGGCAGTGCCGAGGAGCAGAGGCCAGGGCACAGCCAGGCCTGGGTCTGGCGGCTGAGACCCTCCTGGAGAGGGCGAAGGGGCAGGGAGAGCGCTGACAGCAGCCCGGTGGGGGCGGGGCGGTCTGTGCAGGTGTGCTCCCTGTGTGGCACTGTCACTGTTACGGGGACCCAAGACCTCCCCCAGAGGCTCCAGAAGCCCTTCCGATACCTTTCTCTCTCTTTTTCTTTTCTTTTCTTTTCTCTCTTTTTAAAAGATATTTGCCACAGGGCATGTCCACCCTCTCCATTCTCCTCCTGGGACTTTGGGCACACATGCACACATGCCTAGTGTGTTTTTCAAACCACTGCATCCAGGATTTGAACCACAGCCAGCCATGTAGGAGTCCAGCACCTTAACCATTATGCCACCTGCTGGCTCCTTAGCACCTTTCTTTTTTCTTTCTCTTTTTTTCTTTTTTTCCTGAGAGGTTTTTGCTATAGGGCACGTGCGCTCGCCAGAAAGACAGAGAGAGACAGAAAGTGAGAAATCACCCTCTAGGGGGGATGGCCACACCACAATCTCTTCTCCTCTATTTTCCTCTAGGGATCTTGGGCATGCACACACACACGCTTGGCGTTTTAAGCCACCGGGTCCAGGACGCAAACCGCGATCGACTACATGGGAGTCCAGCGACATAGCCATTACGCTAACTGCTGGTCCCTTCGCCCCTTAGCACCTTTCTTAACGTCTCTCTAAGGCATTAAGAGTAACCTCTGCCCAAGCCTGTGTCACTCAGGGCCTGCCGGAGAGCTTCTGGTTGGGCCAGGGGAACTGAGGCGGAGTGTGGGTAACTCCAGAGCTGCGTGGTAGGACCCTGTCCAGGGCCCAGTGTTTCGAATCCCGTGGTGAGGAGCAGTGAGGTGCTCAGTGGGGAGCAAGCCCAGGGACCCAGAGTCTTACTCATCCCTTAATGAGGCCCATGGTCCCCATGAAGACTGGGAACCGGGCCGGCCCCCCTGCTCTTCACCCCAATTTAGAGGTAGGAGCTGCCACCTGGGCTCTACACCCTGGACAGGGAGGGTGTACAAGCGTAAGGGGAGCAGAAAGTGGATCCTGCGTCCTTGAACACAGCCCAGACTCACACTCACCAGACCGGAAAGGGGTTGGCCAGGTTGCCAGGGGGGCAGTCCGGCCGGGGTGCTTCCCTGGCACTGTGGGCTGGCAGCAGAGGAGAACCTGGTCCAGAGCCAGGGCAAGGGTGGGGCAGAATGTCCCAGAGGTCGTGGGAGGGGACATCAGGTGTGAGGGACCTGCGCCAGAAGCAGCGAGGAGCCGGGAGGAACTTTCTTTTCCTGTGGGCTTCCAGGGCTTAACAAGGGTCCAGGGCTGGCTTCCCAGGCATGTGGCCTGCGCGGTGGCCCTGATGCGCCCATGCCTGCTGGGACACCCCAATGTCACCATCTTCTCACCCTTTGTAAGTTTTCTTTCTTTCTTTCTTTCTTTCTTTTTTTTTTTTTTGGAGAGGTTTTCGCTATAGGGCGCGTGCACTCGCCAGACAGACAGAGAGAGAGAGACAGAGAGACAGAAAGCGAGAAATCACCCCCCAGGGAGGATGGTCACGCCGCAATCCCTTCTCCTCTGTTCTCCTCTCGGGATCTTGGGCACACACGCACATGCGCCCGGCGTGAGTTTTAAGCCACTGGGTCCGGGACATGAACCGCGGTCGACTACGTGGGAGTCCAGCGACATAGCCATTACGCTAACTGCTGGTTCCCATCCTTTGTAAGATTTAGTCAAGGACCTCATGATTTCATTTCCCACTACAGCCCTAGTCTGCAGCCAGTCCATCAAGAGATCCTGGCTCGCCAGGCCCCTGCCATCCCTGGTCCCGGTTCTGTCCCTGGACAGGGCAGCTCATGCCTCCTCTTCCCCCTCTGGCTGCTCCTCTCAATGCCAGGCCGGCCCCTGCCTTACCCATGTGGCTAGACCCGAGCACCTCGGCCCGCTCCATTATACCAGGTGCTGCTTAGCCACGTCCTCGAGTGGGGCCTTGAAGGCCCGGCCCTCGGGGCCGGCAGGTGGTGTGGTGGTTGAGGGTGCTGAGCTCTCACACGGCCGACTGTGATTCGAGTCCTGAACCTGGTGGCTTGCTTTCTTAGTTTTAAATAAATAAATAAACTTAAATAAAATCATTCTTAAAAAAAAAAAGGCTCTGCCCTTGCCGAGGCGCGCTGGGACAGGACTCCTTCCTCTGCCTCCTGGAAGCAGGTCTGGAAGGGGTCCCGGGGCTTCTCTGGGGGCCAGAGGCACGTCTTCCTTTATAACGACCAAGTGTCCACCTTGACGCCAAGAACCGTGCCGTCACCTCGTCTGATCCCCCGGTCAATGGTGAGGGGACGATACCTGCTTTATTTGACAGCTGGGCAGGCCGAGGCCTGCAGAGGGTGGGCGGTGGCTTCAGGTCCTGCGTGGGGGAGGAGTCCTCTGACAAACACGTGGAAGGCCAGGACCAGACGAGGCCTCTGCCCTGCAGCCTGGCGCCAGGTCACAGGAGGGGTCAGATGCCCACGGCCACCTGGCCTCGCCTAGTGGGCTGCTGTCCTCGGCTTGGGGGGCTGCCTGCGTTTCCAGGGCCTGGTCCCTGTCAGGCTGGAGAAGCCCACTGAGGGAGCCAGGTGTCCCGGGGGCCATCTGCATGTCTGGAGGCGGTTCGGGCTGTCAGCGGGGAAGGTGTGTGAACCGAGGCGGGATGTGCTGGGACCCGCAGTGCCTGGGCAGCCCCCACCCCACCTCCTGGCCCCAAACTGCAGGAGCCCGAGGCTGAGAGCCCGGTGTGGGCAGGGCCTGCTGGTACAGAGCCCAGGACAGGGCGCGCCTCTGTGGAAAGGTGGACCCCAAGTGTGGGAGTGCCCAGCACCCCTCCTCCTGAGCCCTGTTCCTCCCCTCCTCAGACCCTGCCGCTCTGGCGGGGTGTCAGGGTCACATCCCTGGCCCAAGCTCCGGACTGCAGAGCTGCAGGGCTGAGCTGCCCCTGTTTTGAGGTATGGGCTTTTTATTTTACAGATAACTTTAACTGAATCCATATTTAACGAACAAATCAACATTTTAAAGGATCAATTAACATTCTCGTTTGGGAGGTATTATTGTTTTTTCTTTTTTAAAGAATTACTTATTTATTTCATTCCATTTGTTATTATTTTCTTTAAAGAAATTATTTTATTATTTTTAATATTATTTTATTTAACTGTTATTATTTATTTATTTTAATTTGACCAGAGAGGGGCAGAGTGAGAGAAAGAGAGAGGGAAAGTGAGAGAGCAAGCCGGCCATGTGGGAGTCGGGGCCCCCTAACTACCACGCCACCTGCCCGCCACCTGCCCTACTTTCACCTTGACCAGAAAGCAGACCACCAGGGCACTCGGCCACCGGACACCGCAGCCGGCCTCGCGGTCCCGCGCCTTCCGCGCCGCCACCTGCCGGCCGGCGCTCGTGTTCTCCTTTTCACATTTACACCGTGGTGTTGGGCATTCCCGCCGCACGCGACGTGGTTTTCAGCACGTGCCCGCCGCGTCCACGCGCGGACTCCTACCGCGGCGACCTCCCCGTACGCGCGAGCCCCGACT
>NW_006159653.1:2570869-2575838 GCF_000334495.1 Tupaia belangeri chinensis | reverse complement strand
ACTCTCCACCGCCTCAAGCCAAGCGCGGGGAGAGGCCAGCAGGCGCTCCTTTAGTGCGGTGCAACGCCAGACCCAGTGGCACAGCAGCCGCGGTCGCCTCTCCCCCAGTCTCCCGTGAACGAACACGGTCTGCACGCTCAGGCCTGGCTTCTCTGCTCAGTGCGGCTCCTGCGTCCCCTCTGCCGCGGCATCCCGGCCCCCGGGAGGCCGAGGCTGCACCTGTCAGGGCCTCGGGCTGGCCGTCCGCCAGGTGGCGTGTGACCGCGTAGTTTGGGTAGAGTTGTTAAGGACACTTGTGCGCGAGTCTTCCTGACCTACGCTTTCATTCCTCTTGGATAAATACGCAGGGTGAGCGGATGCAGGGGCGCGGTGGTGCAGGTGATCAGGCCCGTCTCCTCCCTCGGAATCATCGCTGGCACTAAATGTGTTTATAAGAACGTGCCAGATGGCTTTCTGCAGTGGCTGTGCCATTTGGCACCCCCACCAGCGGTGTGGGGACCGTCCTGCGTCCTTGCCAGCACGTGGTGTTGTTCCTTTTTTTTATTTTTATTTTTTTAGGGATTTTTGTTATAGGGCACATGCGTTGTCAGAGAGACAGAGTGACAGGAAGTGAGAAATCACCCCCCAGGGGGGATGGCCACGCTGCAATCCCTTCTCCTCCATTCTCCTCTCGGGATCTTGGGCACGCACGCACACTCGCCCAGTGTGAGTTTAAGCCCCCAAATCTGAGACTCAAACCATGGTTGACTACATGTGAGTCCAGCAACATAACCATTATGCTAACTGCTGGTCCCAGGTGTCGTTGCTCTTGAATCTGGGCCACTGTACCAACTGACAATGGGGCCATGGTTCTGTGTGCATGCCGCCACCTGTATCTTCATTTGCGACATCTCTGCCTGGGTGTCTGACTTGTCATATCAAGTCCCCTTTCTTGCTTTTCTGTTGGTGTGTCAGGTGGTGGGATACCTAATGGCCACTGATAGCAAAAGTCGAAGAGGGATCCTTCTGGGTCACCAGCAGATGGCATAATGGTTACATTGCTGGACTCCCACGTGGTCGATCGCTGTTTGAGTCTCGGACCAGGTGGCTTAAAACACACTGAGAGTGTGTGCGTGCATGCCCAGGATCCCGAGAGGAGAATGAAGGAGAAGGGATTGCGGCACTGTCATCCCCCTGCGGGGGTGAGTTCTCGCTCTCTGTCTCTCTGTCTCTATTTCTCTGGTGAGCACATGCACCCTATAGCAAAAATCTCTCTAAAAAGAAAGCAAGCAAGCAAAAAGAAAAGGGATTCTTCTTACTTCTGGGCTCCACCTGGTTTGACCCTGGGGTAAGAGAGGTGACACGGCTGGGGAAAGGCTGTCTTACTCTGCAGAGGCCTGACTTTTTCTCCTGAAGGTCTTCACATCCTGACCTGGGGCCAGAAATGCCCCTGCGAACTGACACCAAGCTTTGTCAATAGGTGACTGAAAACAATGAAGGGGTGCCCTCTCCTTACAGGTCTGCCATGATGTGACCCCCTCCTCCAGGCCTGCCTCCAGGCTCCAGCCTTTGGATCTCGGGCTCTGGCGTCCATGCCTGGCGGGTTTCAGGTTGACGGGGAATCAGAGTGCCCGTCACATGGGGTCTGGCTCTTCTTTTTTTATTGGAGAGATTTTTGCTACAGGGCATGAGCGCTCGCCAGACAGACAGAGAGAGACACGCCGCCATCCCTTCTCCTCCATTCTCCTCTTGGGATCTTGGGCATGCACGCACACGCGGCTGAAGTGAGTTTAAGTCACTAGGTCCGGGATTCGAACTGCGGTTGACTACATGGGAGTCCGGCAACATAGCCATTACGCCAACTGCTGTTCCCCGGGTCTGGGTCTTCTGAGCAGCTCATGACTGCTCCTCTACAGAGGGGACTCCCTGAGGACAGAGGGAGTGTTCGGGACAACTCGAAAGACACAAAAAGAGACAAACCCAAACCCCAGTGTACACATGTCTGAAACTGGGATTGGAACAATGAGGGGTTCCCCAGATGGGGCTGGCACCCAAGTGCTACTCTCAGGAATAGGATGGTAGGTGACATCATGGTTAAGGTGCTGGACTCCCATATGGCCAACCGCGGTTCGAGTCCCGGGCCTGGTGGCTTCCTTTCTCACTTCCTCTCTCTCTCTCACTCTGTCCCTTGCTGGTAAAATTAAAATAAGTAAATAAATAAAGTTAAATAAAAAGTAATTCTTTAAAAAAAAAAAGGAAAGAAATCGACCACCTGACATGTTTTGGGTTTATGTGCTAGTAAGTCTCCTGTGACTCGGGTCTTCTTCCTTGAGTCAAAGAATGGATAAATGGACAGGTGGGTGGATGAGTGGGTAGTGAATGGATGGACGGGTAGATAGGTGGACAGGTGGGTGGGTGGGTAGGTGGATGGGTGGATGGGGGGGTAGATGGGCAGATGGGTGGATGAATGAATGGATGGACAGGTGGATGGGTGGACGGGTGGATGGACGGGTAGGTGGGGGGGTGGATGGGTGGGTGGATGGATGGGTGGATGGGTGGGTGGATGCATGCATTAATGAGTAAATGGACGAATGGATGGATGTGTGCATGAGTGAATGGATGGAAGGATGGAAGGATGGATGGGTGGATGGAAGGATGGATGTGTGCATGAGTGAATGGATGGAAGGATGGATGGAAGGATGGATGCATGCATGCATGCATGAATTAATGAATAAATGGATAGATGAGTGAAGAAATGAGTGGGTGGGTGAACACATGAATAAATGAATGCATGAATGAATTCGTGGGTGTGTGAAGGAATGAGTGGATGGATGAACGCACGATGAATAAATGTGTGAAGGAGTGAGTGCATGGATGGATGAATGCATGAATGAGTGTGTGGATGAACATATGGATGAATGCATGAGTGGATGGATGCATGCATGGACGAAGAGCTGGCTGTATGCCTGAATGAATGCATGAATGCATGCATGAGAGATGGAAGGGTGGACGGATGGATGCGTGGCTTAATGAATAAATGGATGGATGGAGACATGCTGGAATGAGTGGGTAGATGAACACATGAGTGAATGAATGCAGGAAGGGATGAGTGGGTGGATGGACGCAATAGATGGGTGGATAGGTGGGTGGGTAGATGGGTAGATGGACAGGTGGGTGGATGGATGGACAGGTGGGTGGTGGGTGGATGAATGGATGGGCAGACAGATGGGTGGGTGATGGAGTGAATGAATAAATGGAGGAGTGGGTGGGCAGACGGACTGGACACACCGCACACGGATCTTGAACCAGGACGGCGTTAGGTGCTCACATCATCATTATCTCTTCTAGTCACCAGAAGCACCCTGGAGGTGAGTTTTCATCTCCATTTTCACAGATGAGGAAGCTCAGGTTGAGAAGCTAGAGTAACTTTCATGGCGAGTCAGATTATTTTTTGTTTTGGAGAGGCTTTTACTATAGGGCGCATGTGCTCGGCAGACAGACAGAGAGAGACAGAGACAGAAAGCGAGAAATCACCCCCCAGGGGGGATGGTCACGCCGCAATCCCTTCTCCTCCATTCTCCTCTTGGGCACGCACGCACACGCGCCTGGCGTGAGTTTTAAACCACCGGGTCCGGGATGCGAACCGTGGTCGACTACGTGGGAGTCCAGCGACACAGTCATGACGCTAACTGCTGGTTCCAACGAGTCAGATTTAAACCCAAATCCCATGGCTCTTCTGCCACACTCGCTCAGATGTCAGCCCAGCCCCACCCTGGGGAAGTGTCCTTCCCGAATGTCCCTTCACCCTCAGTGCTTCAGCACCCACTCAGCAGGGGTCTCTTGCTCCAGAAATAGGGCGAAGGCTCACACAGCCCGGTGTGCTGTCCCGTGAACCCCTGCCCCAGACCACGGCGACTTCACAGGTAAGGTCGGCTTCAGTCCGAGCCCTGGGCCTGAGGGCAAGGCAGAGGCTGCATGGCCGGCGCTTCCTGCCTCTGCTCCTGCTTCACAGCCTTGGTCACGGTCCCCAGCCTGTGGGAGACTCTGGCCTCTGGACAGGTGTCTGCCTGCCAGCCTTCCGGCCACCTGAGTAAATCCCAACGACTTCCTTGCCCTGTGCTGGCTCAACCCTGCAGGAACGTGCGTGTCTCGTTGGCCCTGAGTTGTTTCCTCTTTCACAATGCGGAGCTCTGCAACCCTGTGCCCACCCTGCCCCCGAACACTGCCACGAGTCGTGGGCTGCTGGAGGCCCCCTGGGCCACTGCCACCCCCACTGCCCACCCCGGGCTTCTCTGTGCTGTGGCGGTTGGTCCAGCCCCTTCCTTCTAACTCCTCTTTAGCTGACGTGGGAGGCTCTGAGCAGACGGCGCATCTCCTGGAGGGTGTGGGCTGAGTGGTGCACGCTGTCAGCCAGGAAGCGCGGGCGGGGTCTGGACACCACGGGCACCCAGGCCTTGGTGGAGGGTTCCACACAGCCACCTCCAGGAGGGCACTGCTGTGGGAGAGAAAGGCTTGGCCTGAGGGGCAGGGTCCTGGGTCTCTGGAGTCCTTCCCAGCAGCCCTCACAGACTAAAAGGCAGAACAGCCCACACAGCCCAGAGCAGCCCACACAGCCCAGAGCAGCCCAGAGCAGCCCAGCCGGCCCAGAGCAGGCCATAACCCAGAACAACCCAGAACAGCCCAGAGCAGCCCAGAACAGCCCAGAACAGGCCAGAACAGCCCAGAACAGCCCAGAGTGCCGGGGACCAGCCTCGGCGAGGGTGGGTTGGCTCGACGGAGGCGACGCTGGAAGAAAAGGAAGACCAAGGCCTCCTGCCTTTTCATGCACGTCCTCAGCCGGACACGCCCAGAGATCGCTCTCTGAGGAGTGACAACTGCTAGGAATCATTGTGCCTTTTTATTGAAAATGCGATACATGCAAGTAAATGGGAGAGGGGCTACGTGTTCTAATTATCAATTCATAAAGTTTTAACAATAGAAACCATTCAGG
>NW_006159653.1:2567230-2570481 GCF_000334495.1 Tupaia belangeri chinensis | reverse complement strand
GAATTTTGTTAGAACATTAGTTACCATGGGACGAGAGCATCCTGGGCCAGTTTCGGCCTAGTCCTATTGTACGTGAAAAGGTTATTTATATTAAATGTGTCTTGAAGGGCCTTCCAAAGATCAAGAAGAACTTTAGCACACCCTTTACTGTGCCCAATGAAGCGTTGTAATGAACAGTAAGTGGTCAGGGTCAGGGGACTTTTCGGGAAATCCTACCACACACTCAAGATGTATGAGGGAGCTGTGTAATTCTTTTATAGTAATATATCGGGGAGTCAGAGGGGGGTCACTTCCCAGCAAGGCTATCACAGTCCCGGAGCGAATAGCAAGCAGCCTTGCCAACATGCTAAGTGACCCAAGCTTGTTCCACGGTCGGGGGGCATACAGTCGCGGCCTTGCCAACTCACTGAACCGACCAGAAGCGATGCTCAAAGGTCAAGGGGCTCAGACGGGTCCTGGAGCCCCACTGAGTTGGACTCCTCCACCAGAGCAGCCCAGAACAACCCAGAACAGGCCAGAACAGCCCAGAGCAGCCCAGAGCAGCCCAGACGGCCTAGAGCAGGCCATAACCCAGAACAGCGCAGAGCAGCCCAGAGCAGCCCAGACGGCCCAGAGCAGGCCATAACCCAGAACAGCCCAGAGCAGCCCAGAGCAGCCCAGAACAACCCAGAACAGCCCAGACAGCCCAGAGCAGGCTATAACAGCCCAGAGCAGGCCATAGCACCCCAGAGCAGTCCAGAGCAGGCCATAACAGCCCAGAATAGCCCAGGCAACCCAGAGCAGCCCACACAGCCTGTAACAACCCAGAGCAGCCCAGGCAACCCAGAACAGCCCACAAAAACCCAGAACAGCCCACAACAACCCAGAGCAGCCCAGAGAGCTCACACAGCCCAGAACCCAGAGCAGCCCACACAGCTCGGTGTCACAAAGGCAGCACAAGTTTATTAAACTGCAATCAAGAAGATGCGGATTCTCATGTGACCCTCCCTGAAGGGCTGAGCTGACCAGGAGGCCCGTCCACACTTCCAAACGCAGCCAGAGGGCACTGGCCAGCAACTACCCCGACTAGCCTCCCAGACCCTGTACCTGCTCCAAGACACCCCCAGGGTACCGCCTGATGGCCTGAGCTACAGCTCCGTGGCCCTGCAGTCACCAACTGGCCGGTTGGTGGCCATGACAGCCACAGGGTGCTGGAGACCAAAAGTCCTGGAGGCATTAGGGGCTCAGGGCTCTTGGTTCCTGAGTCGTAATGACTGTATCGTCACCCCACTTGGGAACACTTTTAGGACACTTACTGGGCCAGCCTATGGCATGGAGGTTAAGGCGGCTGGGTCCCGCATGACATTTCTTTGGTTTTAGTCTTGTTATAAGGCACATGCGCTTGACAGAGAGACAAAGAGACAGAGAGGGAAAGTGAGAAGTCGCCTCCGCTCCTCCAGTCTCCTCTCAGGATTTCGGGCACAGGCACACGCGCCCAGCGTGGTCCGGGACGCCCACCACACAGTCATTCGTGTGGGCCTGAGCGGCCTTCACCACCACGCAGCAGCTGGCCCCGGAGCTCCAGTGTTTACTACGCTCTCTGTAAAACCACCCTGTTGGAGTGTTTGCGGCCAGAATAAAGATCCTTTCAACTAAGGAAAAAGACGAGACGTGCTTTGTAAAGTTGCTTTTTAATTATTTTATTTCACTTTATCTATTTATTTATTTTAATGTGACCAGAGAGGGACACACAGAAAGAAAGAGAGGAACTGAGAAAGCAAGCCACCAGGTCTGGGACTCGAACCACAGTTAGCCCTGTGGGAGTCCAGTGGCCTTAACTACCAAGCCATCAGCCAGCGCCGAGACCAGAAATGTTTTAATCGTATAAGATATGAACGGATGGGGACCAGCAGATGGCATGATTATGTCACTGCACTCCCATATGATCAACTGCGGTTCAAGTCCCAGCCTGGCAGCTTAAAACTCAGTCTGGCACATGTACATACCCCAAATCCCAAGAGGAGCATGGAAGAGAAGGGACTGCAGTGTGGCACCCTCCCTGGGGGTGATTTCCCACTTTCTGTCTCTTTGGTGAGTGCATGTGCCCCACAGCAAAAATCTCTCTTTAAAAAAAAAAAAAAAGATTTGAACAGGCGCATCAGAACACAAACTGTACGAGGCTGAGAGGCCTGAGGCCGGCAACCGCATCGGCATCGCTGAGCAGCAGACAGGTACAAAGCGACTCCTGGGAAGTGCTGCCTGCTCTCTGGCTCGTGCTGGAACCCAGTACTCAAGGTGACAGCGTCCCGAGGTGACTGGGTCACGGGCGCCGCTGTTCTGTGTCAGCACCTGGACCTAGGTTAGGACTGCAAGCTGGCATGTCGGCCATACCGGCCCGGTCTACACTACCCGCCAGCCTACACAGACTAGATCCCAGAACTGTGGTGTGTGCTGTTGACCTTCTCCCGACCTTAACCCCACAAAGCCACTTCCCGGCCCCATTCTCTACTCTGACACCTTCTCACGCCCCCTCCCTGCAACTCCTCGCTGGGATGTCCGGGACTGGTCCTTACCAGGGCAGGCCTTGTCCACGGACCTGGTACACGCTCGCTCAGGGACACCGGCCACCCTGGCTGGAGGAGCGCCCGTCTCCTGGACTCTCCTGTCTGGCTCCCCCGGGGCTGGGATGGGCAAAGGGCCAGCCTCTCTCCCTCAGCCCTCTCAGCCATCCAGGGAGGTATGCCGCTCAGACAGAAGCAGGAGATGCAGGTCCCCACGAGGGAGTGGAGGGCATGCCCAGGGGCCAGCATGGAGGAAGGGTATGACAGGCATGGGGCTGGCCTGGCAGCCTGCCCACGGCCCCGCTGCCCCCTCCCTGCGGACACTGCCCTGGGGTCATTAATCAGTGGCGATCAGCTAGGAGTCCTGTGTCTAGCAAAACCCTTCCTTCCCCTCCCACAGCCAGCCTGGGGTTCTGCCTGCATGCTCCAGGGAGGGGTTTAGAGCAGGCAGGGGTGCCCCTACAGAGGGCACAGGAGCTGGCCAATACCCCGCTAGGCTGCAGGCAGGGGGAGGGGGGCTTCTGAGCTCAGATGACCCGGCAGGGCAGCGGGTGGTCAATGGCGACACCCTCCGCAGTCGCTTCTCTGCTCCAAACCCACCTGCCTGCGCTGGGGGAGTGGTTCTCCCGAAGCAGGAAGCAGAGAAGATGCCCACGGGGCTGGATAGAACACCCGATCAGGGCAGCCCCCTGGTCACAATATAGGCAGGAG
>NW_006159653.1:2564699-2565032 GCF_000334495.1 Tupaia belangeri chinensis | reverse complement strand
GATGCCCACGGGGCTGGATAGAACCCCCGATCAGGGCAGCCCCCTGGTCACAATATAGGCAGGAGATGCCTGGGGGTGTCTAGCTGACACAGCCAGTGAGATGCATCGGGGCCCCCCATATCTGATGGAGCCAATGAGGTGAGAACAGCCCGTGGACCAGCCGCTGGTCAACCTCCCGCCTAGATGAAAGGATTGCACCCATTTTAGCTACAGGGCTCGGGCACTTGCCAGAGAGAAGGGGAGACAGGGCGGGGGCGATGGCCACGCGCGATCCCTTCTGCTCCAGTCTCCCCTTGGGATCTGGGGCAGGCACGCGCAGGCGCCTGGCGTGAG
>NW_006159653.1:2559004-2564507 GCF_000334495.1 Tupaia belangeri chinensis | reverse complement strand
CCCCCGCCCCTCCCCCCCCGCCTCCCGCTGCCTGGCCGCCCTGCCTCCCGTCGCCGCTGGGCCCGGTCCCCCCAGGCGGCCCGCGCCCCCGTCCCCTCCGGCGCAGCCCCGGCCCCAGCTCGCCCTGCCGCGGCCCCTCTCCCGTGCCCTCGAGGGCTTCCCCTTCCCCGAGCCCTAGGAGAGCAGCCGCGTTGCCCTCCCCGGCTGCAATGCCCCGGCTGCGCGGCCTCACTGGGCTCCACTGGGCTCGGGCCGAACCCCGCAGCTGGCCGCTGGCGGGAGTCCCGGATTTCTTGAAGTCGCCATCTGTGACTTGAGTGATCCTCCTCAGGAGCCAACGAGAACAAGCGCTCATTGACTAGAGATGGGGGCCAGCAGGACGTGGTTAAGGCCTGGACTCCCACAGGGCCCAAGGTTCAAGTCCCCGGCCCAGTGGCTTGAAACTCATGCTGGACACGTGTGTGTGCGTGCCCAAAATCCCAAGAGGAGACCGGAGAAGGGATGGCCACCCTCCTAAGGGATGATTTCTTTTTCTTTTTTTCTTAGAGATTTTGCTATAGGGCACGTGCGCTCACCAGAAAGACAGCAAGAAATCACCCCTTCCCCCAAGGATAGCCACCCCCAAATCTATTCTCCATTCTCCCCTGGGAATTTTGAGTTTGCACACACACGTGCCTGGTGTGGTTGTTTTTGTTTTGTTTTGGGTTTTTTTTGGAATTATTTTATTGAACTTTACTATTAATTTATTTACTTAAGTTCGACCAGAGAGACAGAGAGGGAGAGAGAAAGAAAGTGAGAAAGCAAGCCACCAGGTCCAGGACTTGAACTGTGGTCAGTCATGTGGGAGTCCAGTGCCCTTAACCACTGCACCACCGGCTCGTCCATGCCTGGCATGTCTTCAGACTCTGACCATGGTTGGGACCAGCAGATGGCGTAGTGGCTATGTCGCTGGACTCCCATGTAGTCGCCCGCGGTTCGAGTCCTGGACCCAGTGGCTTAAACTCACACTGGGGATGTGTACGTGTGTGCCTGAGATCCCGAGAGGAGAATGGAGAAGGGATTGTGGCGCTGAAATCCCATCCTGGGGGGCGATTTCTCACTTTCTGTTTCTCTGTCTCTCTCTGTCTTTCTGGAGAGCTTACGCACCCTGTAGGGGAAAAAAAGTCTCTCCAAAAAAGAAAAGACTCCAACCATGGTCAGCTACGTGGGAGTTTGTGACATAACCTCTGCAACATCTGCTGGTCCCGTGACTCCTCACTTTCTGTCTGTGTCTGTCTCTGTCTCTGTCTCTGTCTCTGTCTCTGTGAGTGCACACATCATACAGCAAAAATCCTCTCAAAAAAAAGACACTCTCTCGCTCTCTCTCTCAAAAAAAGACAATTTGACCATTAATATAGGAAATAGCTTCAAGTGATTAAAATACATCAAATAAATATAAATTCATGATTTTGTAATGGTGTTCTGAAAAAGACCTTATTTGTCATTTTGGACTATGGTAGAAATAACTCTGTTTTGAGACTATTTAAGCAGATGATGAAGAAAAGTTTCACCTTATGGAAAAGTTATACCTAAAGCGTGAGAAGGAATATCGCCACGTTGCAATCAGGTTAATGAACCGATCTAGGCAATGCGCTTCGACAACTGTTTCCATAACCAAGAGACAGCCAGTCGTTGTGCAAGCCCAATAGAAGACTTCCCTGGAAAAAAAAGGAATGTGGTGAGGACTCTAGCTTTAATTACTGGTTTATTTTTCTTTTTTTTCCCTTTTCTTTAGAGATTTTTGCTATAGGGCGTGCAGAGAGAAAGAGACAGACAGAAAGTGGGAAATTACTCCCTGGGGGATGACCAGGCCGCAATTCCTTCCCCTCCATTCTCCTCTCTGGATTTTGGGCGCACATAAACACGTGCCTGTTTGAATTTTAAGCCACCAGGTCCAAGGCTCGAACTGCAGTCAATCACGTGGCAGTCCGGTGCCTTAACCACTACGCCACCTGCTGGCCCCTAATTACTGGTTTCTTAAGTTTGTGGTTATTATTCATAAGAGAGCACAGGAGTGCACGAACACGAGCGAGCACCCTCAGACGCCAGTGCCCTCCCCAGCCCTCCAGCTCACGGGGATCTTGGGTGCACACTCGCGCTCCGCTTGTAGGTCGGCTCGGGGTCTGGACCCGAGGCAGCCACGTGGCTTCCAGCACTGCCCTTCAGTACAGCACTGCCATCTCTAACTGTCAGTTTGGGAGCACAATCCCAGACCGTGGTAATAAAGAAGGAATGGCCACAGTTATTCAAACAAAAGTGGCAAGGGGCGTGGAGTGGGGAGAAAGGAGGGAAAGCGAATAAAAGGAACTTAACGGGTACATCAGGTGCTGTGTTTGGGGCTGCTGGTACCATGTGGTCGACTGTGCGAGTGCGGGCCCTAGACCTGGCAGCTTAAACCCACACTAGGCACACGCGCGTGCACGCCCAAAACGCTGAGAGAAGTCGAGAAGGGATTGCGGCGTGGCCTTCTCCCATAAGGAGCTTTCCCACTCCCCCTCTCCCCCACAGCGAGCAAATTAAAATAAGTAAATAAAGTTAAATAAAATAATTCTTTTTTAAAAAGAGTCCAGCAACATAACCATTATGTCATCTCCTGGTCCTACGATTAAGTGATTTTTAAAAAACATTATTTATTTAATTTTATTTATTCATTCATTTATTTTAATTTGACCAGAGAAAGACGCACACACACACACACACACAGAGAGAGAGAGAGAGAGAGAGAGAGAGAGAGAGAGAGAGAGAGAGAGAGAGAGAGAGAGAGAGAGAGAGAGAGAGAGAGAGAGAGAGAAAGTGAGAGAGCAAGCCATCAGGTCTGGGACTCAAACCACGGTTGGCCATGTGGGAGTGTCCAGTACCCTAACCATCAGGCCACCTGCTGATCCCCAATTTTTTTTTTTTTTGAGAGAGATTTTTGTTATAGGGTACATGTGCTTGCCCAACAGATAGAAAGAGACAGAGAGACAAAAAGTGAGAAATCACCCCCCAGGGGAGATGGCCACGCCCGGGCGCGTGTGCGTGCGTGCCCAAGATCCCGAAAGGAGAATGGAGGAGAAGGGATTGCGGCGTGACCATCCCCCCTGAAGGGTGATTTCTCGCTTTCTGTCTCTATGTCTCTGTCTGTCTGGCAAGCGCATGCGCCCTATAGCGAAAACCTCTCCAAAAAAAAAAAAAAAAAAAAGATCTCAGGCATGCACATGTGCCCAGTGTGAGTTTTAAGTTGTCAGGTCCAGGACTTGAACTGTGGTCGACTACGTGGGAGTCCAGAGACATAGCCATTATGCCATCTGCTGGTCCCTAAATTAAATAATTATTTAAAAAATAAAAGTTTACGGGCCCAGCTCCATAGCTTAGTGGTTACAGGAGCTAGATCCCACACGGCCAGTTGTAGTTGAATGTTGATTTCAGCATCTTGAACACCCACCACCCCACGTGCACATGCGCTCCCCGTCCCAACAGGAAGGGCAGACAGAGGAGGGAGGACTGCAGGGGGACTCGCCCTGCTGGGGGGCTCTGTCCCTCTCCCTCTTTGTCTCCCTGTGGGAAGCGCATACGCCCCCTGGCAACTGCAGATAAATGGATGGGCCCTTCTGGTGGCATGGTGGTTGGGCACATGGAGTCCAGATGGCCAACTGAACCCAGCAGTTGAAAGCCATGCCGGGCGCATGTGTGCATACGCCCAGACCCCAAAAGTCAGGGAAGACAGAGGAGAAGGGGCCGTGCCGTGGCTACCCCAGGGAAGTGTGCTTCCTACCTTCTCGCTCTATTTTCTGTAAGCACACATGCCCTTTGATTATTTTTTAAAGTTTGTAGAAAATGTATATTATGACAAAACTATACATGGATTTCAAACAATTTTGCATCAAAATAAAATCATACTGTAATCCCATTTCCTACGAACTTCTGAAGTCCCCTCACACGTGTCCACTCTGAATTCTTCTTTGAACCAGTTGTAACTCCATTCATTAGCTGATTTACATAAAAACATTGACATGTTCATGGTTTTGGGTTTTTTTTTTTTTGAGAGGTTTTTGCTATAGGGCACATGTGCTCCATAGTGAGAGAGAAAGTGAGAAATGATCCCCCAGGGGGGATGGTCACGCAGAAATCCCTTTTACTCCATTTTTCTTGTAGGATTTTGGTCAAACATGCACAAGCATCTAGCATGAGTTTTACACCACCGGCTCCAGGACTTGAACTGTGGTTGACGACATGGGAGTCCAGCGACACAGCCATTACGTTAACTGCTGGTCCCAACATGTTCATGTTTTATTTCTATGAGTCTTGATTTTATCTTTAAAAAGTGATTTTTTAAGGACCAGCAGATGACATAGCAGTTATATCACTGGACTCACACACGGCTGACTGCAGTTCGAGCCTTGGACGAGAAGGGATTGTGCCGTGGCCATCCCCCTGGGGGGTGATTTCTCACTTTCTCTCTCACTATGTCTGTCTCTCTCTCCAGCGAGAGCATGAGCCCTACAGCGAAAAGGGAAAAAAAAGAGAAAAAAAAAGCTCTAAAGATTTAAAAGTGATTTTTAAAAAACAAGTTATGTCATGACCAAAACACACGCGAGGGGCCAGCAGATCGTGGAGTGGTTAATGTGCTGGACTACCACATGGCCCATTTCGGTCTGAGTCTCAGACCTGGTGGCTCGAGAGTCACAATCTGCGGAAAGCCTACAGCTAACATGCTGAACGGGGAGAGCTGAACGCTTTGCCTCTGAAAACAGCTACTAGGCAAGGCTGCCCACTCTCTCCACTGCTCTTTAATACAGTACTGGAAGTCTCAGCTGTTGCAATCAGAGAAGAGAACAATATTAAAGGCATTTGAATGGGCAGAGAAGAGTTGAAAATATCTTTACTTGCAGATGACATGATGGTATACTTAGAAGACCCAAAGGTATCCATGAAAAACTTCTTTTTTTTTTTTTCTTTTGAGAGGTTTTCGCTATAGGGCGCGTGCGCTCGTCAGACAGACAGAGAGAGACAGAGAGACAGAAAGCAAGAAATCACCCCCCAGGGGGGATGGTCACACCGCAGTCCCTTCTCCTCCATTCTCCTCTCAGGATCTTGGGCACACACGCACACGCGTCCAGTGTGAGTTTTAAGCCACCGGGTCCGGGATGCAAACAGCGGTCGACTACGTGGGAGTCCAGCGACATAGCCATTACACTAACTGCTGGTTCCCTGAAAAAAACTTCTTGAAGTAATAAGTGAATGCAGTAAGGTGGCAGGATACAAAATCAATATCCAAAAATCTATAGCATTTCTATTTATGAACAACAAGTTGAACGAAGCAGAGCTGAAGAAAGGAATCCCTTTCATTGTAGCCACAAGGTGTATAAGATACCTAGGGATAAACCTAACTAAGAAAGTCAAAGACCTTTATAAAGAAAACTATGAAAATCTTAAAAAAGACATTGAAAGTGACATAAAAAAGTGGAAGGACATCCCATGCTCC